>NC_058082.1:240090414-240160414 GCF_014858855.1 Bufo gargarizans
TTAAATTTGAGGCCTAGTATTTAGGCGCTGGGTCACCGGTATGGATTTAGTGACAGAATTAGACTTGGAAATGCACAGAAGCGTGTGTGTGAAGTTATTCTGAATGACCCTATGTGCACCTTCAATATTATATACCCTTTTAGGGATAGATTTCAAATAGCTCTGATATAGCAGAAACCACTAAATTATGAAATTGCTAAATTGGGAATTGTACTTCAACCCAGAACAAAAAATGTGCTTTGACGGACACTAAATATCTTGCCCAGCAACAACAGTACAGCGGTGGGTAACGAGAGATTTAGAGGGATTTAAATTTGAGGCCTAGTATTTAGGCGCTGGGTCACCGGTATGGATTTAGTGACAGAATTAGACTTGGAAATGCACAGAAGCGTGTGTGTGAAGTTATTCTGAATGACCCTATGTGCACCTTCAATATTATATACCCTTTTAGGGATAGATTTCAAATAGCTCTGATATAGCAGAAACCACTAAATTATGAAATTGCTAAATTGGGAATTGTACTTCAACCCAGAACAAAAAATGTGCTTTGACGGACACTAAATATCTTGCCCAGCAACAACAGTACAGCGGTGGGTAACGAGAGATTTAGAGGGATTTAAATTTGAGGCCTAGTATTTAGGCGCTGGGTCACCGGTATGGATTTAGTGACAGAATTAGACTTGGAAATGCACAGAAGCGTGTGTGTGAAGTTATTCTGAATGACCCTATGTGCACCTTCAATATTATATACCCTTTTAGGGATAGATTTCAAATAGCTCTGATATAGCAGAAACCACTAAATTATGAAATTGCTAAATTGGGAATTGTACTTCAACCCAGAACAAAAAATGTGCTTTGACGGACACTAAATATCTTGCCCAGCAACAACAGTACAGCGGTGGGTAACGAGAGATTTAGAGGGATTTAAATTTGAGGCCTAGTATTTAGGCGCTGGGTCACCGGTATGGATTTAGTGACAGAATTAGACTTGGAAATGCACAGAAGCGTGTGTGTGAAGTTATTCTGAATGACCCTATGTGCACCTTCAATATTATATACCCTTTTAGGGATAGATTTCAAATAGCTCTGATATAGCAGAAACCACTAAATTATGAAATTGCTAAATTGGGAATTGTACTTCAACCCAGAACAAAAAATGTGCTTTGACGGACACTAAATATCTTGCCCAGCAACAACAGTACAGCGGTGGGTAACGAGAGATTTAGAGGGATTTAAATTTGAGGCCTAGTATTTAGGCGCTGGGTCACCGGTATGGATTTAGTGACAGAATTAGACTTGGAAATGCACAGAAGCGTGTGTGTGAAGTTATTCTGAATGACCCTATGTGCACCTTCAATATTATATACCCTTTTAGGGATAGATTTCAAATAGCTCTGATATAGCAGAAACCACTAAATTATGAAATTGCTAAATTGGGAATTGTACTTCAACCCAGAACAAAAAATGTGCTTTGACGGACACTAAATATCTTGCCCAGCAACAACAGTACAGCGGTGGGTAACGAGAGATTTAGAGGGATTTAAATTTGAGGCCTAGTATTTAGGCGCTGGGTCACCGGTATGGATTTAGTGACAGAATTAGACTTGGAAATGCACAGAAGCGTGTGTGTGAAGTTATTCTGAATGACCCTATGTGCACCTTCAATATTATATACCCTTTTAGGGATAGATTTCAAATAGCTCTGATATAGCAGAAACCACTAAATTATGAAATTGCTAAATTGGGAATTGTACTTCAACCCAGAACAAAAAATGTGCTTTGACGGACACTAAATATCTTGCCCAGCAACAACAGTACAGCGGTGGGTAACGAGAGATTTAGAGGGATTTAAATTTGAGGCCTAGTATTTAGGCGCTGGGTCACCGGTATGGATTTAGTGACAGAATTAGACTTGGAAATGCACAGAAGCGTGTGTGTGAAGTTATTCTGAATGACCCTATGTGCACCTTCAATATTATATACCCTTTTAGGGATAGATTTCAAATAGCTCTGATATAGCAGAAACCACTAAATTATGAAATTGCTAAATTGGGAATTGTACTTCAACCCAGAACAAAAAATGTGCTTTGACGGACACTAAATATCTTGCCCAGCAACAACAGTACAGCGGTGGGTAACGAGAGATTTAGAGGGATTTAAATTTGAGGCCTAGTATTTAGGCGCTGGGTCACCGGTATGGATTTAGTGACAGAATTAGACTTGGAAATGCACAGAAGCGTGTGTGTGAAGTTATTCTGAATGACCCTATGTGCACCTTCAATATTATATACCCTTTTAGGGATAGATTTCAAATAGCTCTGATATAGCAGAAACCACTAAATTATGAAATTGCTAAATTGGGAATTGTACTTCAACCCAGAACAAAAAATGTGCTTTGACGGACACTAAATATCTTGCCCAGCAACAACAGTACAGCGGTGGGTAACGAGAGATTTAGAGGGATTTAAATTTGAGGCCTAGTATTTAGGCGCTGGGTCACCGGTATGGATTTAGTGACAGAATTAGACTTGGAAATGCACAGAAGCGTGTGTGTGAAGTTATTCTGAATGACCCTATGTGCACCTTCAATATTATATACCCTTTTAGGGATAGATTTCAAATAGCTCTGATATAGCAGAAACCACTAAATTATGAAATTGCTAAATTGGGAATTGTACTTCAACCCAGAACAAAAAATGTGCTTTGACGGACACTAAATATCTTGCCCAGCAACAACAGTACAGCGGTGGGTAACGAGAGATTTAGAGGGATTTAAATTTGAGGCCTAGTATTTAGGCGCTGGGTCACCGGTATGGATTTAGTGACAGAATTAGACTTGGAAATGCACAGAAGCGTGTGTGTGAAGTTATTCTGAATGACCCTATGTGCACCTTCAATATTATATACCCTTTTAGGGATAGATTTCAAATAGCTCTGATATAGCAGAAACCACTAAATTATGAAATTGCTAAATTGGGAATTGTACTTCAACCCAGAACAAAAAATGTGCTTTGACGGACACTAAATATCTTGCCCAGCAACAACAGTACAGCGGTGGGTAACGAGAGATTTAGAGGGATTTAAATTTGAGGCCTAGTATTTAGGCGCTGGGTCACCGGTATGGATTTAGTGACAGAATTAGACTTGGAAATGCACAGAAGCGTGTGTGTGAAGTTATTCTGAATGACCCTATGTGCACCTTCAATATTATATACCCTTTTAGGGATAGATTTCAAATAGCTCTGATATAGCAGAAACCACTAAATTATGAAATTGCTAAATTGGGAATTGTACTTCAACCCAGAACAAAAAATGTGCTTTGACGGACACTAAATATCTTGCCCAGCAACAACAGTACAGCGGTGGGTAACGAGAGATTTAGAGGGATTTAAATTTGAGGCCTAGTATTTAGGCGCTGGGTCACCGGTATGGATTTAGTGACAGAATTAGACTTGGAAATGCACAGAAGCGTGTGTGTGAAGTTATTCTGAATGACCCTATGTGCACCTTCAATATTATATACCCTTTTAGGGATAGATTTCAAATAGCTCTGATATAGCAGAAACCACTAAATTATGAAATTGCTAAATTGGGAATTGTACTTCAACCCAGAACAAAAAATGTGCTTTGACGGACACTAAATATCTTGCCCAGCAACAACAGTACAGCGGTGGGTAACGAGAGATTTAGAGGGATTTAAATTTGAGGCCTAGTATTTAGGCGCTGGGTCACCGGTATGGATTTAGTGACAGAATTAGACTTGGAAATGCACAGAAGCGTGTGTGTGAAGTTATTCTGAATGACCCTATGTGCACCTTCAATATTATATACCCTTTTAGGGATAGATTTCAAATAGCTCTGATATAGCAGAAACCACTAAATTATGAAATTGCTAAATTGGGAATTGTACTTCAACCCAGAACAAAAAATGTGCTTTGACGGACACTAAATATCTTGCCCAGCAACAACAGTACAGCGGTGGGTAACGAGAGATTTAGAGGGATTTAAATTTGAGGCCTAGTATTTAGGCGCTGGGTCACCGGTATGGATTTAGTGACAGAATTAGACTTGGAAATGCACAGAAGCGTGTGTGTGAAGTTATTCTGAATGACCCTATGTGCACCTTCAATATTATATACCCTTTTAGGGATAGATTTCAAATAGCTCTGATATAGCAGAAACCACTAAATTATGAAATTGCTAAATTGGGAATTGTACTTCAACCCAGAACAAAAAATGTGCTTTGACGGACACTAAATATCTTGCCCAGCAACAACAGTACAGCGGTGGGTAACGAGAGATTTAGAGGGATTTAAATTTGAGGCCTAGTATTTAGGCGCTGGGTCACCGGTATGGATTTAGTGACAGAATTAGACTTGGAAATGCACAGAAGCGTGTGTGTGAAGTTATTCTGAATGACCCTATGTGCACCTTCAATATTATATACCCTTTTAGGGATAGATTTCAAATAGCTCTGATATAGCAGAAACCACTAAATTATGAAATTGCTAAATTGGGAATTGTACTTCAACCCAGAACAAAAAATGTGCTTTGACGGACACTAAATATCTTGCCCAGCAACAACAGTACAGCGGTGGGTAACGAGAGATTTAGAGGGATTTAAATTTGAGGCCTAGTATTTAGGCGCTGGGTCACCGGTATGGATTTAGTGACAGAATTAGACTTGGAAATGCACAGAAGCGGTGTGTGTGAAGTTATTCTGAATGACCCTATGTGCACCTTCAATATTATATACCCTTTTAGGGATAGATTTCAAATAGCTCTGATATAGCAGAAACCACTAAATTATGAAATTGCTAAATTGGGAATTGTACTTCAACCCAGAACAAAAAATGTGCTTTGACGGACACTAAATATCTTGCCCAGCAACAACAGTACAGCGGTGGGTAACGAGAGATTTAGAGGGATTTAAATTTGAGGCCTAGTATTTAGGCGCTGGGTCACCGGTATGGATTTAGTGACAGAATTAGACTTGGAAATGCACAGAAGCGTGTGTGTGAAGTTATTCTGAATGACCCTATGTGCACCTTCAATATTATATACCCTTTTAGGGATAGATTTCAAATAGCTCTGATATAGCAGAAACCACTAAATTATGAAATTGCTAAATTGGGAATTGTACTTCAACCCAGAACAAAAAATGTGCTTTGACGGACACTAAATATCTTGCCCAGCAACAACAGTACAGCGGTAACGAGAGATTTAGAGGGATTTAAATTTGAGGCCTAGTATTTAGGCGCTGGGTGACAGGTATGGGTTTAGTGACAGAATTAGACTTGGAAATACACAGTAGCGGGTGTGTGTGAAGTTATTCTGAATGACCCAATGTGCACCTTCAATATTATATACCCTTTTAGGGATAGATTCCAAATAGCTCTGATATAGCAGGAACCACTAAATTATGAAATTGCTAAATTGGGAATTGTACTTCAACCCAGAACAAAAAATGTGCTTTGACGGACACTAAATATCTTGCCCAGCAACAACAGTACAGCGGTAACGAGAGATTTAGAGGGATTTAAATTTGAGGCCTAGTATTTAGGCGCTGGGTGACAGGTATGGGTTTAGTGACAGAATTAGACTTGGAAATACACAGTAGCGGGTGTGTGTGAAGTTATTCTGAATGACCCAATGTGCACCTTCAATATTATATACCCTTTTAGGGATAGATTCCAAATAGCTCTGATATAGCAGGAACCACTAAATTATGAAATTGCTAAATTGGGAATTGTACTTCAACCCAGAACAAAAAATGTGCTTTGACGGACACTAAATATCTTGCCCAGCAACAACAGTACAGCGGGTAACGAGAGATTTAGAGGGATTTAAATTTGAGGCCTAGTATTTAGGCGCTGGGTGACAGGTATGGGTTTAGTGACAGAATTAGACTTGGAAATACACAGTAGCGGGTGTGTGTGAAGTTATTCTGAATGACCCAATGTGCACCTTCAATATTATATACCCTTTTTGGGATAGATTTCAAATAGCTCTGATATAGCAGGAACCACTAAATTATGAAATTGCTAAATTGGGAATTGTATTTCAACCCAGAACAAGAAATGTGCTTGAACGGACACTAAATAACTCGCCCAGCTACAGCACTAGGGACAGATTTAGCTGGATATAAATTTGAGGCCTAGTATTTAGGCGCTGGGTGACCGGTATGGATTTAGTGACAGAATTAGACTGGGATATGGCCAAAAAATAAACAGACTATTGCTGGTTAAATGCACTTGGTGTGACAGCTTCACCCTGATGTAGGCTTTAGCCAAAAAACAACCACACCATTGAGGGTTAAATGCACTTGGTGACAGGCGCAGCTTGCCCCTGATTTTGTATATGGCCAAAAAATGAACAGACTATTGCTGGTTAAATGCACTTGGTGTGACAGCTTCACCCTGATGTAGGCTTTAGCCAAAAAACAACCACACCATTGAGGGTTAAATGCACTTGGTGACAGGCGCAGCTTGCCCCTGATTTTGTATATGGCCAAAAAATGAACAGACTATTGCTGGTTAAATGCACTTGGTGTCACAGCTTCACCCTGATGTAGGCTTTAGCCAAAAAACAACCACACCATTGAGGGTTAAATGCACTTGGTGACAGGCGCAGCTTGCCCCTGATTTTGTATATGGCCAAAAAATGAACAGACTATTGCTGGTTAAATGCACTTGGTGTGACAGCTTCACCCTGATGTAGGCTTTAGCCAAAAAACAACCACACCATTGAGGGTTAAATGCACTTGGTCGCAGCTTGTGCTGGCGCACCACAAGACACAAAATGGCCGCCGATCACCCCAGAAAAATGAGACTGACAAACGGTCTGTGCAGCCTAAAAACAGTGAGCAATTGAGGATCAGCAGCTCAATGATCCACAGCTGCAGATCGATCAGTTAATCAAGTCCTTTGGAGGAGTTAATCTGCCTAATCTCGCCCTACTGTCGCAGCCGCAACCTCTCCCTACGCTAATCAGAGCAGAGTGACGGGCGGCGCTATGTGACTCCAGCTTAAATAGAGGCTGGGTCACATGGTGCTCTGGCCAATCACAGCCATGCCAATAGTAGGCATGGCTGTGATGGCCTCTTGGGGCAAGTAGTATGACGCTTGTTGATTGGCTGCTTTGCAGCCTTTCAAAAAGCGCCAAGAAAGCGTCACAAAAGCGCCAAGAAAGCGACGAACACCGAACCCGAACCCGGACTTTTACGAAAATGTCCGGGTTCGGGTCCGTGTCACGGACACCCCAAAATTCGGTACGAACCCGAACTATACAGTTCGAGTTCGCTCATCCCTAATGGTCAGCTAAAACAAAAATGTTATTGTTTGGTCACAATGATGTTTCCTTCATTTGGCATAAAAAAGGAGAAGCCTTCAACCCAAAGAACACCATCCCCACTGTCAAACATGGTGGTGGGAACCTAATGCTTTAGGGGTGTTTTTCAGCAAATGGACCAGGGAACCTAATCACAGTAAACGGCACCATGAAAAAAGAGAAATACATGAGGATTCTCAACGACAACATCAGGCAGTCTGCAGAGAAACTTGGCTTTGGGCACTAGTGGACATTTCAGCATGACAATGACCCAAAACACACAGAAAAAGTGGTGAAGAAATGGTTAGCAGATAACAACATCAACGTTTTGGAGTGGCCCAGCCAGAGTCCAGACTTGAATCCAATTGAGAATCTGTGGAGGGAGCTAAAGATCAGGGTGATGGCAAGAAGACCCTCCAACCTGAAAGATTTGGAGGTCATTGCTAAAGATGAATGGGCAAAAATACCTGTGGAGACATACAAAAAGCTGGTCTGCAATTATAGGAAGCGTTTAATTGCTGTAATAGCCAATAAAGGCTTTTCTATTGATTATTGAGAAGGGTATGAATAATTTTGGACTGGACACTTTTATAATTATGGGCAGCACAGTATGTGTGTATATATATATATATATATATATATATATGCATTGAATGGCCAAGTGGGATATATATATATATATATATATATGTAGATATACAGTACAGACCAAAAGTTTGGACACACCTTCTCATTCAAAGAGTTTTCTTTATTTTCATGACTATGACAATTGTAGATTCACACTGAAGGCATCAAAACTATGTATTAACACATGTGGAATTATTTGCATAACAAAAAAGTGTGAACCAACTGAAAATATATCATATTCTAGGTTCTTCAACGTAGCCACCTTTTGCGTAGATTACTGCTTATCACACTCTTGGCATTCTCTTGATGAGCTTCAAGAGGTAGTCACCTGAAATGGTCTTCCAACAGTCTTGAAGGAGTTCCCAGAGATGCTTAGCACTTGTTGGCCCTTTTGCCTTCACTCTGCGGTCCAGCTCACCCCAAACCATCTCGATTGGGTTCAGGTCCGGTGACTGTGGAGGCCAGGTCATCTGGCGCAGCACCCCATCACTCTCCTTCATGGTCAAATAGCCCTTAAACAGCCTGGAGGTGTGCTTGGGGTCATTGTCCTGTTTAAACATAAATGATGGTCCAACTAAACGCAAACCGGATAGAATAGCATGCCGCTGCAAGATGCTGTGGTAGCCATGCTGGTTCAGTATGCCTTTAATTTTGAATATATCCCCAACAGTGTCACCAGCAAAGCACCCCCACACCATCACACCTCCTCCTCCATGCTTCATGGTGGGAACCAGGCATGTAGAGTCCATCTGTTCACCTTTTCTGCGTCACACAAAGACACGGTGGTTGGAACCAAAGATCTCAAATTTTGACTCATCAGACCAAAGCACAGATTTCCACTGGTCTAATGTCCATTCCTTGTGTTCTTTAGCCCAAACAAGTCTCTTCTGCTTGTTGCCTGTCCTTAGCAGTGGTTTCCTAGCAGATATTCTACCATGAAGGTCTGATTCACACAGTCTCCTCTTAACAGTTGTTCTAGAGATGTGTCTGCTGCTAGAACTCTGTGTGGCATTGACCTGGTCTCTAATCTGAGCTGCTGTTAACCTGCGATTTCTGAGGCTGGTGACTCGGATGAACTCATCCTCCACAGCAGAGGTGACTCTTGGTCTTCCTTTCCTGGGGCGATCCGCATGTGAGCCAGTTTCTTTGTAGCGCTTGATGGTTTTTGTGACTGCACTTGGGGACACTTTCAAAGTTTTCCCAATTTTTCGAACTGACTGACCTTCATTTCTTAAAGTAATGATGGCAACTCGTTTTTCTTTACTTAGCTGCTTTTTTCTTGCCATAATAAAAATTCTAACAGTCTATTCAGTAGGACTATCAGCTGTGTATCCACCTGACTTCTCCACAACGCAACTGATGGTCCCAACCCCATTTATAAGGCAAGAAATCCCACTTATTAAACCTGACAGGGCACACCTGTGAAGTGAAAACCATTTCAGGGGAGTACCTCTTGAAGCTCATCAAGAGAATGCCAAGAGTGTGCAAAGCAGTAATCAAAGCAAAATGTGGCTACTTTGAAGAACCTAGAATATTACATATTATTAGTTGTTTCACACTTTTTTGATATGTATATCATTCCACATGTGTTAATTCATAGTTTTGATGCCTTCAGTGTGAATCTACAATTTTCATAGTCATGAAAATACAGAAAAAAATTTGAATGAGAAGGTCTGTCCAAACTTTTGGTCTGTACTGTATGTAGAGGGAAGTGTATTAAATATTACCTAGATTCAAAGGAAAAAAAAGGAAAAAAATAGTATTTTTAATAATAAAAAAATAACATTTTAAGTTAAAAAGCACCCCTTTCCCCTAATTTCATAATAAAAAGTAGAAATAAAATACACATATAGGTATCACTGTGTCCATAACAACCAGCTCTATAATCTACTCTACACCGCAAAAATAAAAAAAAACTGTGCCAACATTTTTTTGTCACCTGTGACAGCAAGGGCATTTTTTTGGGAAGGCAGGTATTTTCCTCCCAACATGGGCAGCTGGTCTGATTTCCAGCCAGGTGAGATCAAATACCGGACCAGAGTTTTGGCAGTACCTGGCTGTAACGGGGCGCTGAAGGCGCACTCGGTCTCCCATCAGCCACAGACCTGCTGCTTAGCTTCGGGAGCAAGGATCTGTGTTTGGCCTCGTTCCCAGGGTGGCTTTGCTAGCTGGGAGGCTCCCTGCTCCTAGGTCTGCCTTGAGTGCCGAGCTGATCGCTCAGTGCTCGACTCGTCTGTCTGTCGGTCATGTGACACTGGCCACGTAGCATGACCCTCACTCCCCACTATAAATACAGACGGCCTGCTGGCTACAGGTTGCCTGTGATTTTTGTCTCTAGGGCTGTTTGTACTATTATTATTGCTTCCTACTTTTCCTCTGGTATTGGCCTTGTTTGTTTCCTGACCTTGCTTTGCCCGCTCCCTTGGTACCTACGCTATCTCTTGGATTTGTCCTCAGCTCGTTCTCGTTCTTTGTCTCCTGCCTCATCCGTTGTATTGATGTGACCTCCCGGAATGACCTCGGCTAGTTGACCCATCATTGCCTTTCCCATCACTGGGTACTGTTGTCTTATCTACCTCCCTGTCTATCCGTTTGCCTTAGTCTTGTGTACCGCCCTCTGCCTTGGCTGTCTGTTCCTCTCCTTCTCTGTTTGCTCTGCTCTACACTTACGTAGGTCAGGGACCGTCGCCCAGTTGCGCCCTGTCACCTAGGGCGGGTGGTGCAAGTAGGCAGCGACAGGGTTGAGGGTGGAAGTTCAGGGGGTGCACTTCCTCTCTACCTTCCTTAACCTTGACACCTGGGTGTCCTTTAAATAGGCAGCTGGGCTCAGAATCTGAGTCTCTGCTCTGGGATCTGAAGCATGGTGCTGTGCTGGAAGGTTGAGAGCCGCATGAGGGCTGCATGCTGGGAAACAGGCCCCCTAAAAGCCTGCTGTGTATTGCCAGGGAAAAAACGGCTAGCAAGGTGACATGTCTGTTCTATGGACTTTTCATTGTATGAATTAACACCAAGACTGTAATGAGTCATTTTTCTTTTGCCTTTTGTTTGAATAAACACTGACATTTTGCTCTACAAACCTCTGTACTGCGTCCGCTTACCTTGCCTACCAGAGCAAATCTTCACACACCTTACATTACAGTAAGTACAATACCACGCGATCAAAAAGTTGCATGTAACCCAAAATAGTACCAATAACACCGTCACGTCATCCAACATTTGGATTTCTTGTGATTGTCGCTGCTTTCCCATTCATTTCTATGGGATCACTGCTGCTCAGCGATCCTGACCGCAATGGTGACATGCGACCAGTGTCCCCGTGTAGCCCTTGCTTAATGCAAAGTGTTTTGTTCAAAAAATACTTTTATTGTCCACTTTTTTTTTTTTTTTTACACATTAGGTATTAGGTATTGCCAGGTCCATAACATCCTGCTCTATAAAAATATCCCATGACTCAAGCCCTCAGGTAAACACTATAAAATAAAAACTGTGACATAAAAAGACAAAAAGTGTAATACCAAGCTATCAAAAAGTCATATGCACCTCAAAATAGTACCAATCAAATTTGGCTCTCAGGAAATGGAGACGTTTTTTTCAAAAATGCTTTTATTGTGTAAAACTTAAATAAATTAAAAAAATATACATATTAGACTAGTCTTAAGATTGCCTCATTTAACGTCAAAGGCTTTAATTCGCCTTCCAAGCATTGCCAAATTTTGTCCTTTATGAAGAAGAAACAGACCTCAGTCCTGTTTTTGCAGGAAACCCATTTCAAATTCAATAGATATCCAGATCTCTCTCATTCTAGCTTCCCGGTATAGTTCCACTGCGGGTCAAACTCATCTGCCTCCAGAGGGATCAGCATTGGCTTTAGCAGAAATATACCTTTCCAATACAGTTCTCATCAACAAGACGCTGAAGGCAGATACCTACTTCTAAAAGCCACTATTGATAATTGTATGTACACCGTTACTAATGTATATGCCCCAAACGTCGACCAGGCAGCCTGGTTCAAGAGCTTTATTCCTATCATAATCCCCTTCCAGTAAGCTACCGTGATTTTAGGTGGTGACCTCAATGTCACTCTAGATCCAGTATTGGATTCATCCACCAGTAAATCTGCATTGTCAAAACACACACTTCGAGCAATTAGTAATTTATTAGCCGATGTGCACCTGGTTGATGTTTGGAGACTGCTAAATCCTTCTGTAAAGGATTATACCTTCTATTCTAATGTACATGGTACATATCAGAGACTTGATTATTTATTAGTTTCCAATCAACATATTCAATCTTGTCTTAACCCTTGTATTGATTCATTTCACCTTTCTGACCATGCCCCTATATTTATTTCTATTCCCCCCCTCGTACCCCTCCCAGGGCATTTAGGTGGAGACTCAATGAGCAGCTCTTTTCCAACCCAGACCATGTCTCCAAACTAAAAAAGGCCTTGGAAGACTTCTTTACTTTAAATGCCCTTCCTAATACTTCACCTCACACTCTATGGGACACCCATAAAGCTTATATGCGAGGGCAAATCATTAGCTTGGGCTCTCATGTTTAAAAGCTAAGAATGGCCCAAATCGATAATTTTCTCCTGACTATAAAAAAACTGGAGACTCAACATAAACAAACTCTCTATGGCCCACAACTTGCTGAACTCACCAGACTCCGGTCCGAACTGAAAAACCTATTAAATACTGCTTCAGCTTAAGTATTTTCTTAACTCTCAATAAAAAAAATTTGCCCACGGCAATAAGGCCTCGATATTTATGATGAGCAGGATAAAACAAATACGTTCCCAAAACCATATCTGTAAACTATTCACCAAAAACGGGGGGATTTCCATTAAAACCAAAGATATAGCCTCTCAGTTTCGAGACTTTTATCACGTTCTATATAATATTCCTAAAGCTACCCCTCCAACTGAGGTTCCTTCTCACTCCGAAGCTATTCAGAGGTTTCTTCAGTCCTTATCCCTCCCAAACTTGAATCAACCCAAAGGATTTCCCTGGAATTCCCCTTTACGACCAAATAATTGAAGGAAGAGACAAAACAACTCCCAAGAAACAAAGCTCCTGGACCAGATGGTCTTTCAGCTATATATTACCGCACCTTTAGTGACTCCCTCATTCCTCACTTACTTTTACTCTTAACCAGTCTCTTAAAGGAATACCTTTAACCCCAGATGTGACCAGTAGGGATGAGCGAACTCGAACTGTATAGTTCGGGTTCGTACCGAATTTTGGGGTGTCCGTGACACGGACCCGAACCCGGACATTTTCGTAAAAGTCCGGGTTCGGGTTCGGTGTTCGTCGCTTTCTTCGCGCTTTTGTGACGCTTTCTTGGCGCTTTTTGAAAGGCTGCAAAGCAGCCAATCAACAAGCGTCATACTACTTGCCCCAAGAGGCCATCACAGCCATGCCTACTATTGGCATGGCTGTGATTGGCCAGAGCACCATGTGACCCAGCCTCTATTTAAGCTGGAGTCACATAGCGCCGCCCGTCACTCTGCTCTGATTAGCGTAGGGAGAGGTTGCGGCTGCGACAGTAGGGCGAGATTAGGCAGATTAACTCCTCCAAAGGACTTGATTAACTGATCGATCTGCAGCTGTGGATCATTGAGCTGCTGATCCTCAATTGCTCACTGTTTTTAGGCTGCACAGACCGTTTGTCAGTCTCATTTTTCTGGGGTGATCGGCGGCCATTTTGTGTCTTGTGGTGCGCCAGCACAAGCTGCGACCAAGTGCATTTAACCCTCAATGGTGTGGTTGTTTTTTGGCTAAAGCCTACATCAGGGTGAAGCTGTCACACCAAGTGCATTTAACCAGCAATAGTCTGTTCATTTTTTGGCCATATACAAAATCAGGGGCAAGCTGCGCCTGTCACCAAGTGCATTTAACCCTCAATGGTGTGGTTGTTTTTTGGCTAAAGCCTACATCAGGGTGAAGCTGTCACACCAAGTGCATTTAACCAGCAATAGTCTGTTCATTTTTTGGCCATATACAAAATCAGGGGCAAGCTGCGCCTGTCACCAAGTGCATTTAACCCTCAATGGTGTGGTTGTTTTTTGGCTAAAGCCTACATCAGGGTGAAGCTGTCACACCAAGTGCATTTAACCAGCAATAGTCTGTTCATTTTTTGGCCATATACAAAATCAGGGGCAAGCTGCGCCTGTCACCAAGTGCATTTAACCCTCAATGGTGTGGTTGTTTTTTGGCTAAAGCCTACATCAGGGTGAAGCTGTCACACCAAGTGCATTTAACCAGCAATAGTCTGTTCATTTTTTGGCCATATCCCAGTCTAATTCTGTCACTAAATCCATACCGGTCACCCAGCGCCTAAATACTAGGCCTCAAATTTATATCCAGCTAAATCTGTCCCTAGTGCTGTAGCTGGGCGAGTTATTTAGTGTCCGTTCAAGCACATTTCTTGTTCTGGGTTGAAATACAATTCCCAATTTAGCAATTTCATAATTTAGTGGTTCCTGCTATATCAGAGCTCTTTGAAATCTATCCCAAAAAGGGTATATAATATTGAAGGTGCACATAGGGTCATTCAGAGTAACTTCACACACACCCGCTACTGTGTATTTCCAAGTCTAATTCTGTCACTAAATCCATACCGGTGACCCAGCGCCTAAATACTAGGCCTCAAATTTAATTCCCTCTAAATCTCTCGTTACCCACCGCTGTACTGTTGTTGCTGGGCAAGATATTTAGTGTCCGTCAAAGCACATTTTTTGTTCTGGGTTGAAGTACAATTCCCAATTTAGCAATTTCATAATTTAGTGGTTTCTGCTATATCAGAGCTATTTGAAATCTATCCCAAAAAGGGTATATAATATTGAAGGTGCACATAGGGTCATTCAGAATAACTTCACACACACCCGCTACTGTGTATTTCCAAGTCTAATTCTGTCACTAAATCCATACCGGTGACCCAGCGCCTAAATACTAGGCCTCAAATTTAAATCCCTCTAAATCTCTCGTTACCGTTGTCCTGTTGTAGCTGGGAAAGTTATTTAGTGCCCGTCAAAGCACATTTTTTGTTCTGGGTTGAAGTACAATTCCCAATTTAGCAATTTCATAATTTAGTGGTTCCTGCTATATCAGAGCTATTTGAAATCTATCCCAAAAAGGGTATATAATATTGAAGGTGCACATAGGGTCATTCAGAATAACTTCACACACACCCGCTACTGTGTATTTCCAAGTCTAATTCTGTCACTAAATCCATACCGGTGACCCAGCGCCTAAATACTAGGCCTCAAATTTAATTCCCTCTAAATCTCTCGTTACCCACCGCTGTACTGTTGTTGCTGGGCAAGATATTTAGTGTCCGTCAAAGCACATTTTTTGTTCTGGGTTGAAGTACAATTCCCAATTTAGCAATTTCATAATTTAGTGGTTTCTGCTATATCAGAGCTATTTGAAATCTATCCCTAAAAGGGTATATAATATTGAAGGTGCACATAGGGTCATTCAGAATAACTTCACACACACCCGCTACTGTGTATTTCCAAGTCTAATTCTGTCACTAAACCCATACCTGTCACCCAGCGCCTAAATACTAGGCCTCAAATTTATATCCAGCTAAATCTGTCCCTAGTGCTGTAGCTGGGCGAGTTATTTAGTGTCCGTTCAAGCACATTTCTTGTTCTGGGTTGAAATACAATTCCCAATTTAGCAATTTCATAATTTAGTGGTTCCTGCTATATCAGAGCTCTTTGAAATCTATCCCAAAAAGGGTATATAATATTGAAGGTGCACATAGGGTCATTCAGAGTAACTTCACACACACCCGCTACTGTGTATTTCCAAGTCTAATTCTGTCACTAAATCCATACCGGTGACCCAGCGCCTAAATACTAGGCCTCAAATTTAATTCCCTCTAAATCTCTCGTTACCCACCGCTGTACTGTTGTTGCTGGGCAAGATATTTAGTGTCCGTCAAAGCACATTTTTTGTTCTGGGTTGAAGTACAATTCCCAATTTAGCAATTTCATAATTTAGTGGTTTCTGCTATATCAGAGCTATTTGAAATCTATCCCAAAAAGGGTATATAATATTGAAGGTGCACATAGGGTCATTCAGAATAACTTCACACACACCCGCTACTGTGTATTTCCAAGTCTAATTCTGTCACTAAATCCATACCGGTGACCCAGCGCCTAAATACTAGGCCTCAAATTTAAATCCCTCTAAATCTCTCGTTACCGTTGTCCTGTTGTAGCTGGGAAAGTTATTTAGTGCCCGTCAAAGCACATTTTTGTTCTGGGTTGAAGTACAATTCCCAATTTAGCAATTTCATAATTTAGTGGTTCCTGCTATATCAGAGCTATTTGAAATCTATCCCAAAAAGGGTATATAATATTGAAGGTGCACATAGGGTCATTCAGAATAACTTCACACACACCCGCTACTGTGTATTTCCAAGTCTAATTCTGTCACTAAATCCATACCGGTGACCCAGCGCCTAAATACTAGGCCTCAAATTTAATTCCCTCTAAATCTCTCGTTACCCACCGCTGTACTGTTGTTGCTGGGCAAGATATTTAGTGTCCGTCAAAGCACATTTTTTGTTCTGGGTTGAAGTACAATTCCCAATTTAGCAATTTCATAATTTAGTGGTTTCTGCTATATCAGAGCTATTTGAAATCTATCCCTAAAAGGGTATATAATATTGAAGGTGCACATAGGGTCATTCAGAATAACTTCACACACACCCGCTACTGTGTATTTCCAAGTCTAATTCTGTCACTAAACCCATACCTGTCACCCAGCGCCTAAATACTAGGCCTCAAATTTATATCCAGCTAAATCTGTCCCTAGTGCTGTAGCTGGGCGAGTTATTTAGTGTCCGTTCAAGCACATTTCTTGTTCTGGGTTGAAATACAATTCCCAATTTAGCAATTTCATAATTTAGTGGTTCCTGCTATATCAGAGCTCTTTGAAATCTATCCCAAAAAGGGTATATAATATTGAAGGTGCACATAGGGTCATTCAGAGTAACTTCACACACACCCGCTACTGTGTATTTCCAAGTCTAATTCTGTCACTAAATCCATACCGGTGACCCAGCGCCTAAATACTAGGCCTCAAATTTAATTCCCTCTAAATCTCTCGTTACCCACCGCTGTACTGTTGTTGCTGGGCAAGATATTTAGTGTCCGTCAAAGCACATTTTTTGTTCTGGGTTGAAGTACAATTCCCAATTTAGCAATTTCATAATTTAGTGGTTTCTGCTATATCAGAGCTATTTGAAATCTATCCCAAAAAGGGTATATAATATTGAAGGTGCACATAGGGTCATTCAGAATAACTTCACACACACCCGCTACTGTGTATTTCCAAGTCTAATTCTGTCACTAAACCCATACCTGTCACCCAGCGCCTAAATACTAGGCCTCAAATTTAAATCCCTCTAAATCTCTCGTTACCGTTGTCCTGTTGTAGCTGGGAAAGTTATTTAGTGCCCGTCAAAGCACATTTTTTGTTCTGGGTTGAAGTACAATTCCCAATTTAGCAATTTCATAATTTAGTGGTTCCTGCTATATCAGAGCTATTTGAAATCTATCCCAAAAAGGGTATATAATATTGAAGGTGCACATAGGGTCATTCAGAATAACTTCACACACACCCGCTACTGTGTATTTCCAAGTCTAATTCTGTCACTAAATCCATACCGGTGACCCAGCGCCTAAATACTAGGCCTCAAATTTAATTCCCTCTAAATCTCTCGTTACCCACCGCTGTACTGTTGTTGCTGGGCAAGATATTTAGTGTCCGTCAAAGCACATTTTTTGTTCTGGGTTGAAGTACAATTCCCAATTTAGCAATTTCATAATTTAGTGGTTTCTGCTATATCAGAGCTATTTGAAATCTATCCCTAAAAGGGTATATAATATTGAAGGTGCACATAGGGTCATTCAGAATAACTTCACACACACCCGCTACTGTGTATTTCCAAGTCTAATTCTGTCACTAAACCCATACCTGTCACCCAGCGCCTAAATACTAGGCCTCAAATTTAAATCCCTCTAAATCTCTCGTTACCGTTGTCCTGTTGTAGCTGGGAAAGTTATTTAGTGCCCGTCAAAGCACATTTTTTGTTCTGGGTTGAAGTACAATTCCCAATTTAGCAATTTCATAATTTAGTGGTTCCTGCTATATCAGAGCTATTTGAAATCTATCCCAAAAAGGGTATATAATATTGAAGGTGCACATAGGGTCATTCAGAATAACTTCACACACACCCGCTACTGTGTATTTCCAAGTCTAATTCTGTCACTAAATCCATACCGGTGACCCAGCGCCTAAATACTAGGCCTCAAATTTAATTCCCTCTAAATCTCTCGTTACCCACCGGTGTACTGTTGTTGCTGGGCAAGATATTTAGTGTCCGTCAAAGCACATTTTTTGTTCTGGGTTGAAGTACAATTCCCAATTTAGCAATTTCATAATTTAGTGGTTTCTGCTATATCAGAGCTATTTGAAATCTATCCCTAAAAGGGTATATAATATTGAAGGTGCACATAGGGTCATTCAGAATAACTTCACACACACCCGCTACTGTGTATTTCCAAGTCTAATTCTGTCACTAAACCCATACCTGTCACCCAGCGCCTAAATACTAGGCCTCAAATTTAAATCCCTCTAAATCTCTCGTTACCGTTGTCCTGTTGTAGCTGGGAAAGTTATTTAGTGCCCGTCAAAGCACATTTTTTGTTCTGGGTTGAAGTACAATTCCCAATTTAGCAATTTCATAATTTAGTGGTTCCTGCTATATCAGAGCTATTTGAAATCTATCCCAAAAAGGGTATATAATATTGAAGGTGCACATAGGGTCATTCAGAATAACTTCACACACACGCTTCTGTGCATTTCCAAGTCTAATTCTGTCACTAAATCCATACCGGTGACCCAGCGCCTAAATACTAGGCCTCAAATTTAATTCCCTCTAAATCTCTCGTTACCCACCGCTGTACTGTTGTTGCTGGGCAAGATATTTAGTGTCCGTCAAAGCACATTTTTTGTTCTGGGTTGAAGTACAATTCCCAATTTAGCAATTTCATAATTTAGTGGTTTCTGCTATATCAGAGCTATTTGAAATCTATCCCTAAAAGGGTATATAATATTGAAGGTGCACATAGGGTCATTCAGAATAACTTCACACACACCCGCTACTGTGTATTTCCAAGTCTAATTCTGTCACTAAACCCATACCTGTCACCCAGCGCCTAAATACTAGGCCTCAAATTTAAATCCCTCTAAATCTCTCGTTACCGTTGTCCTGTTGTAGCTGGGAAAGTTATTTAGTGCCCGTCAAAGCACATTTTTTGTTCTGGGTTGAAGTACAATTCCCAATTTAGCAATTTCATAATTTAGTGGTTCCTGCTATATCAGAGCTATTTGAAATCTATCCCAAAAAGGGTATATAATATTGAAGGTGCACATTGGGTCATTCAGAATAACTTCACACACACGCTTCTGTGCATTTCCAAGTCTAATTCTGTCACTAAATCCATACCGGTCACCCAGCGCCTAAATACTAGGCCTCAAATTTAATTCCCTCTAAATCTCTCGTTACCCACCGCTGTACTGTTGTTGCTGGGCAAGATATTTAGTGTCCGTCAAAGCACATTTTTTGTTCTGGGTTGAAGTACAATTCCCAATTTAGCAATTTCATAATTTAGTGGTTTCTGCTATATCAGAGCTATTTGAAATCTATCCCTAAAAGGGTATATAATATTGAAGGTGCACATAGGGTCATTCAGAATAACTTCACACACACCCGCTACTGTGTATTTCCAAGTCTAATTCTGTCACTAAATCCATACCGGTGACCCAGCGCCTAAATACTAGGCCTCAAATTTAATTCCCTCTAAATCTCTCGTTACCCACCGCTGTACTGTTGTTGCTGGGCAAGATATTTAGTGTCCGTCAAAGCACATTTTTTGTTCTGGGTTGAAGTACAATTCCCAATTTAGCAATTTCATAATTTAGTGGTTTCTGCTATATCAGAGCTATTTGAAATCTATCCCTAAAAGGGTATATAATATTCAAGGTGCACATTGGGTCATTCAGAATAACTTCACACACACACGCTTCTGTGCATTTCCAAGTCTAATTCTGTCACTAAATCCATACCGGTCACCCAGCGCCTAAATACTAGGCCTCAAATTTATATCCCGCTGAATTTGAATACAATACATTGGGCCAAATAATATATTTGTTGTTGTGGTGAACCATAACAATGAGAAAAACATCTAGTAAGGGACGCGGACGTGGACATGGTCGTGGTGGTGTTAGTGGACCCTCTGGTGCTGGGAGAGGACGTGGCCGTTCTGCCACATCCACACGTCCTAGTGTACCAACTACCTCAGGTCCCAGTAGCCGCCAGAATTTACAGCGATATATGGTGGGGCCCAATGCCGTTCTAAGGATGGTAAGGCCTGAGCAGGTACAGGCATTAGTCAATTGGGTGGCCGACAGTGGATCCAGCACGTTCACATTATCTCCCACCCAGTCTTCTGCAGAAAGCGCACAGATGGCGCCTGAAAACCAACCCCATCAGTCTGTCACATCACCCCCATGCATACCAGGGAAACTGTCTCAGCCTCAAGTTATGCAGCAGTCTCTTATGCTGTTTGAAGACTCCGCTGGCAGGGTTTCCCAAGGGCATCCACCTAGCCCTTCCCCAGCGGTGAAAGACATAGAATGCACTGACGCACAACCACTTATGTTTCCTGATGATGAGGACATGGGAATACCACCTCAGCATGTCTCTGATGATGACGAAACACAGGTGCCAACTGCTGCGTCTTTCTGCAGTGTGCAGACTGAACAGGAGGTCAGGGATCAAGACTGGGTGGAAGACGATGCAGGGGACGATGAGGTCCTAGACCCCACATGGAATGAAGGTCGTGCCACTGACTTTCACAGTTCGGAGGAAGAGGCAGTGGTGAGACCGAGCCAACAGCGTAGCAAAAGAGGGAGCAGTGGGCAAAAGCAGAACACCCGCCGCCAAGAGACTCCGCCTGCTACTGACCGCCGCCATCTGGGACCGAGCACCCCAAAGGCAGCTTCAAGGAGTTCCCTGGCATGGCACTTCTTCAAACAATGTGCTGACGACAAGACCCGAGTGGTTTGCACGCTGTGCCATCAGAGCCTGAAGCGAGGCATTAACGTTCTGAACCTGAGCACAACCTGCATGACCAGGCACCTGCATGCAAAGCATGAACTGCAGTGGAGTAAACACCTTAAAACCAAGGAAGTCACTCAGGCTCCCCCTGCTACCTCTTCTGCTGCTGCCGCCTCGGCCTATTCTGCTGCTGCCGCCTCGGCCTCTTCCTCCGCCTCTGGAGGAACGTTGGCACCTGCCGCCCAGCAAACAGGGGATGTACCACCAACACCACCACCACCACCACCTCCGTCACCAAGCGTCTCAACCATGTCACACGCCAGCGTTCAGCTCTCCATCTCACAAACATTTGATAGAAAGCGTAAATTCCCACCTAGCCACCCTCGATCCCTGGCCCTGAATGCCAGCATTTCTAAACTACTGGCCTATGAAATGCTGTCATTTAGGCTGGTGGACACAGACAGCTTCAAACAGCTCATGTCGCTTGCTGTCCCACAGTATGTTGTTCCCAGCCGGCACTACTTCTCCAAGAGAGCCGTGCCTTCCCTGCACAACCAAGTATCCCATAAAATCAAGTGTGCACTGCGCAACGCCATCTGTAGCAAGGTCCACCTAACCACAGATACGTGGACCAGTAAGCACGGCCAGGGACGCTATATCTCCCTAACTGCACACTGGGTAAATGTAGTGGCAGCTGGGCCCCAGGCGGAGAGCTGTTTGGCGCACGTCCTTCCGCCGCCAAGGATCGCAGGGCAACATTCTTTGCCTCCTGTTGCCACCTCCTCCTTCTCGGCTTCCTCCTCCTCTTCTTCCACCTGCTCATCCAGTCAGCCACACACCTTCACCACCAACTTCAGCACAGCCCGGGGTAAACGTCAGCAGGCCATTCTGAAACTCATATGTTTGGGGGACAGGCCCCACACCGCACAGGAGTTGTGGCGGGGTATAGAACAACAGACCGACGAGTGGTTGCTGCCGGTGAGCCTCAAGCCCGGCCTGGTGGTGTGTGATAATGGGCGAAATCTCGTTGCAGCTCTGGGACTAGCCAATTTGACGCACATCCCTTGCTTGGCGCATGTGCTGAATTTGGTGGTGCAGAAGTTCATTCACAACTACCCCGACATGTCAGAGCTGCTGCATAAAGTGCGGGCCGTCTGTTCGCGCTTCCGGCGTTCACATCCTGCTGCTGCTCGCCTGTCTGCGCTACAGCGTAACTTCGGCCTTCCCGCTCACCGCCTCATATGCGACGTGCCCACCAGGTGGAACTCCACCTTGCACATGCTGGACAGACTGTGCGAGCAGCAGCAGGCCATAGTGGAGTTTCAGCTGCAGCACGCACGGGTCAGTCGCACTACAGAACAGCACCACTTCACCACCAATGACTGGGCCTCCATGCGAGACCTGTGTGCCCTGTTGCGCTGTTTCGAGTACTCCACCAACATGGCCAGTGGCGATGACACCGTTATCAGCGTTACAATACCACTTCTATGTCTCCTTGAGAAAACACTTAGGGCGATGATGGAAGAGGAGGTGGCCCAGGAGGAGGAGGAGGAGGAGGAGGAGGAAGAGGGGTCATTTTTAGCACTTTCAGGCCAGTCTCTTCGAAGTGACTCAGAGGGAGGTTTTTGGCAACAGCAGAGGCCAGGTACAAATGTGGCCAGCCAGGGCCCACTACTGGAGGACGAGGAGGACGAGGATGAGGAGGAGGTGGAGGAGGATGAGGATGAAGCATGGTCACAGCGGGGTGGCACCCAACGCAGCTCGGGTCCATCACTGGTGCGTGGCTGGGGGGAAAGGCAGGACGATGACGATACGCCTCCCACAGAGGACAGCTTGTCCTTATCCCTGGGCAGCCTGGCACACATGAGCGACTACATGCTGCAGTGCCTGCGCAACGACAGCAGAGTTGCCCACATTTTAACCTGTGCGGACTACTGGGTTGCCACCCTGCTGGATCCACGCTACAAAGACAATGTGCCCACCTTACTTCCTGCACTGGAGCGTGATAGGAAGATGCGCGAGTACAAGCGCACGTTGGTAGACACGCTACTGAGAGCATTCCCAAATGTCACAGGGGAACAAGTGGAAGCCCAAGGCCAAGGCAGAGGAGGAGCAAGAGGTCGCCAAGGCAGCTGTGTCACGGCCAGCTCCTCTGAGGGCAGGGTTAGCATGGCAGAGATGTGGAAAACTTTTGTCAACACGCCACAGCTAACTGCACCACCACCTGATACGCAACGTGTTAGCAGGAGGCAACATTTCACTAACATGGTGGAACAGTACGTGTGCACACCCCTCCACGTACTGACTGATGGTTCGGCCCCATTCAACTTCTGGGTCTCTAAATTGTCCACGTGGCCAGAGCTAGCCTTTTATGCCTTGGAGGTGCTGGCCTGCCCGGCGGCCAGCGTTTTGTCTGAACGTGTATTCAGCACGGCAGGGGGCGTCATTACAGACAAACGCAGCCGCCTGTCTACAGCCAATGTGGACAAGCTGACGTTCATAAAAATGAACCAGGCATGGATCCCACAGGACCTGTCCGTCCCTTGTCCAGATTAGACATTAACTACCTCCCCATAACCATATATTATTGGACTCCAGGGCACTTCCTCATTCAATCCTATTTTTATTTTCATTTTACCATTATATTGCGAGGCTACCCAAAGTTGAATGAACCTCTCCTCTGCCTGTGTGCTAGGCCTAAATATATGCCAATGGACTGTTGCAGTGGTGGGTGACGTGAAGCCTCATTCTCTGCTATGACATGCAGACTGATTCTCTGCTGACATGAAGCCAGATCCTCTGTTACGGGAGCTCTCTCCTCTGCCTGGGTGCTGGGCCTAAATTTATGACAATTGACTGTTGCAGTGGTGGGTGACGTGAAGCCTGATTCTCTGCTATGATATGAAGACTGATTCTCTGCTGACATGAAGCCAGATTGTCTGTTACGGGACCTTTCTCCTCTGCCTGGGTTCTGGGCCTAAATTTATGAAAATTGACTGTTGCAGTGGTGGGTGACGTGAAGCCTGATTCTCTGCTATGATATGAAGACTGATTCTCTGCTGACATGAAGCCAGATTGTCTGTTACGGGACCTTTCTCCTCTGCCTGGGTTCTGGGCCTAAATTTATGAAAATTGACTCTTACAGTGGTGGGTGACGTGAAGCCTGATTCTCTGCTATGATATGAAGACTGATTCTCTGCTGACATGAAGCCAGATTGTCTGTTACGGGACCTCTCTCCTCTGCCTGGGTGCTGGGCCTAAATTTATGACAATGGACTGTTGCAGTGGTGGCTGACGTGAAGCCTGATTCTCTGCTATGACATGCAGACTGATTCTCTGCTGTCATGAAGCCAGATTGTCTGTTACGGGACCTCTCTGCTCTGCCTGTGTGCTAGGCCTAAATATATGCCAATGGACTGTTGCAGTGGTGGCTGACGTGAAGCCTCATTCTCTGCTATGACATGCAGACTAATTCTCTGCTGACATGAAGCCAGATTGTCTGTTACGGGACCTCTCTCCTCTGCCTGGGTGCTGGGCCTAAATTTATGACAATGGACTGTTGCAGTGGTGGCTGACGTGAAGCCTGATTCTCTGCTATGACATGCAGACTAATTCTCTGCTGACATGAAGCCAGATTGTCTGTTACGGGACCTCTCTCCTCTGCCTGGGTGCTGGGCCTAAATATATGCCAATGGACTGTTGCAGTGGTGGCTGACGTGAAGCCTCATTCTCTGCTATGACATGCAGACTAATTCTCTGCTGTCATGAAGCCAGATTGTCTGTTACGGGACCTCTCTGCTCTGCCTGTGTGCTAGGCCTAAATATATGCCAATGGACTGTTGCAGTGGTGGGTGACGTGAAGCCTCATTCTCTGCTATGACATGCAGACTGATTCTCTGCTGACATGAAGCCAGATTGTCTGTTACGGGACCTCTCTGCTCTGCCTGTGTGCTAGGCCTAAATATATGCCAATGGACTGTTGCAGTGGTGGGTGACGTGAAGCCTCATTCTCTGCTATGACATGCAGACTGATTCTCTGCTGACATGAAGCCAGATTGTCTGTTACGGGACCTCTCTGCTCTGCCTGTGTGCTAGGCCTAAATATATGCCAATGGACTGTTGCAGTGGTGGGTGACGTGAAGCCTCATTCTCTGCTATGACATGCAGACTAATTCTCTGCTGACATGAAGCCAGATTGTCTGTTACGGGACCTCTCTCCTCTGCCTGGGTGCTGGGCCTAAATTTATGACAATGGACTGTTGCAGTGGTGGCTGACGTGAAGCCTGATTCTCTGCTATGACATGCAGACTAATTCTCTGCTGACATGAAGCCAGATTGTCTGTTACGGGACCTCTCTCCTCTGCCTGGGTGCTGGGCCTAAATATATGCCAATGGACTGTTGCAGTGGTGGCTGACGTGAAGCCTCATTCTCTGCTATGACATGCAGACTAATTCTCTGCTGTCATGAAGCCAGATTGTCTGTTACGGGACCTCTCTGCTCTGCCTGTGTGCTAGGCCTAAATATATGCCAATGGACTGTTGCAGTGGTGGGTGACGTGAAGCCTCATTCTCTGCTATGACATGCAGACTGATTCTCTGCTGACATGAAGCCAGATTGTCTGTTACGGGACCTCTCTGCTCTGCCTGTGTGCTAGGCCTAAATATATGCCAATGGACTGTTGCAGTGGTGGGTGACGTGAAGCCTCATTCTCTGCTATGACATGCAGACTGATTCTCTGCTGACATGAAGCCAGATCCTCTGTTACGGGAGCTCTCTCCTCTGCCTGGGTGCTGGGCCTAAATTTATGACAATTGACTGTTGCAGTGGTGGGTGACGTGAAGCCTGATTCTCTGCTATGATATGAAGACTGATTCTCTGCTGACATGAAGCCAGATTGTCTGTTACGGGACCTTTCTCCTCTGCCTGGGTTCTGGGCCTAAATTTATGAAAATTGACTCTTACAGTGGTGGGTGACGTGAAGCCTGATTCTCTGCTATGATATGAAGACTGATTCTCTGCTGACATGAAGCCAGATTCTCTGTTACGGGACCTCTCTCCTCTGCCTGGGTGCTGGGTAGTGTTGAGCGCGAATATTCGAAAAGCAAATTTTTTTCGCGAATATCGCAACTTCGCGATTTCGCGAATATTTCGAATATAGTGCTATATATTCGTAAAAACGAATATTCGTTTTTTGTTTCCCCCCCCCCCCCACAAAATTACAGTACACATATAATTGATTGTTTCCCAAAGGTCCAACAGCTCAGATCTTACTCACATTGCCTAGAAAGTGATTGAGGCGCGAATCTTCGTAAGGCGATTTTATTAGCGCACATGCGAATATCGGCACGTCCCAGAACAGAGGCAAAGGGCTTTGCATTCATACATTAGTGAATTGAGTTGCGAATCTTCGTAAGGCGATTTTATTAGCGCACATGCGAATATCTACACTTGTCCCAGAACAGAGGCAAAGGGCTTTGCATTCATACATTAGTGATTGAATTGAGCTGCGAATCTTCGTAAGGCGATTTTATTAACGCAAATGCAAATATCTACACTTGTCCCCAGAACAGAGAGGCAAAGGCCTGTGCATTCATATAGTATAGCACCATATTCGCGAATACGTAGAACTTCGTAAAATTCGATTTACGAATATTCGTATTTTTTATTTTACTTTCCACCTTACAGATTACATTGATCTGTACTCTGTCAACTACTGTCATCACCCCCCACTGTATCTCGATTGATTCCCAAAAGTCTCACATTCCCTAGAAAGTGATTGAGGTGCGAATCTTCGTAAGGCGATTTTATTAGCGCACATGCGAATATCTACACTTGTCCCAGAACAGAGGCAAAGGGCATTGCATTCATACATTAGTGATTGAATTGAGTTGCGAATCTTCGTAAGGCGATTTCATTAGCGCACATGTGAATTTTGCATAGCATATGTATTATGCGATAATTCGAATTATCGCATATGCGAAATAATAACGAATTTGAATAATCGCGAATATTTTACGAATATTCTTTCGAATATTCACAAAATTTCGCGAATTCGAATATGGGACATGCCGCTCAACACTAGTGCTGGGCCTAAATTTATGACAATGGACTGTTGCAGTGGTGGGTGACGTGAAGCCTGATTCTCTGCTATGACATGCAGACTGATTCTCTGCTGACATGAAGCCAGATTGTCTGTTACGGGACCTCTCTCCTCTGCCTGGGTGCTGGGCCTAAATATATGCCAATGGACTGTTGCAGTGGTGGCTGACGTGAAGCCTCATTCTCTGCTATGACATGCAGACTAATTCTCTGCTGACATGAAGACAGATTCTCTGTTACGGGACCTCTCTCCTCTGCCTGGGTGCCGGGGCCTAAATATCTGAGAATGGACTGTTCCAGTGGTGGCTGACGTGAAGCCTCATTCTCTGCTATGACATGCAGACTAATTCTCTGCTGACATGAAGACAGATTCTCTGTTACGGGACCTCCCTCCTCTGCCTGGGTGCTGGGCCTAAATATATGCCAATGGACTGTTGCAGTGGTGGCTGACGTGAAGCCTCATTCTCTGCTATGACATGCAGACTAATTCTCTGCTGACATGAAGACAGATTCTCTGTTACGGGACCTCCCTCCTCTGCCTGGGTGCTGGGCCTAAATATATGCCAATGGACTGTTGCAGTGGTGGCTGACGTGAAGCCTCATTCTCTGCTATGACATGCAGACTGATTCTCTGCTGACATGAAGCCAGATTCTCTGTTACGGGACCTCTCTCCTCTGCCTGTGTGTGTGCTGGGCCTAAATATATGCCAATGGACTGTTGCAGTGGTGGCTGACGTGAAGCCTCATTCTCTGCTATGACATGCAGACTGATTCTCTGCTGACATGAAGCCAGATTCTCTGTTACGGGACCTCTCTCCTCTGCCTGTGTGTGTGCTGGGCCTAAATATATGCCAATGGACTGTTGCAGTGGTGGCTGACGTGAAGCCTCATTCTCTGCTATGACATGCAGACTAATTCTCTGCTGACATGAAGACAGATTCTCTGTTACGGGACCTCCCTCCTCTGCCTGGGTGCTGGGCCTAAATATATGCCAATGGACTGTTGCAGTGGTGGCTGACGTGAAGCCTCATTCTCTGCTATGACATGCAGACTGATTCTCTGCTGACATGAAGCCAGATTCTCTGTTACGGGACCTCTCTCCTCTGCCTGTGTGTGTGCTGGGCCTAAATATATGCCAATGGACTGTTGCAGTGGTGGCTGACGTGAAGCCTCATTCTCTGCTATGACATGCAGACTGATTCTCTGCTGACATGAAGCCAGATTCTCTGTTACGGGACCTCTCTCCTCTGCCTGTGTGTGTGCTGGGCCTAAATATATGCCAATGGACTGTTGCAGTGGTGGCTGACGTGAAGCCTGATTCTCTGCTATGACATGCAGACTAATTCTCTGCTGACATGAAGACAGATTCTCTGTTACGGGACCTCCCTCCTCTGCCTGGGTGCTGGGCCTAAATATATGCCAATGGACTGTTGCAGTGGTGGCTGACGTGAAGCCTCATTCTCTGCTATGACATGCAGACTAATTCTCTGCTGACATGAAGACAGATTCTCTGTTACGGGACCTCTCTCCTCTGCCTGGGTGCCGGGGCCTAAATATCTGAGAATGGACTGTTCCAGTGGTGGGTGACGGGAAGCCAGATTCTCTGCTATGGAACCTCTCTCCAATTGATTTTGGTTAATTTTTATTTATTTAATTTTTATTTTAATTCATTTCCCTATCCACATTTGTTTGCAGGGGATTTACCTACATGTTGCTGCCTTTTGCAGCCCTCTAGCTCTTTCCTGGGCTGTTTTACAGCCTTTTTAGTGCCGAAAAGTTCGGGTCCCCATTGACTTCAATGGGGTTCGGGTTCGGGACGAAGTTCGGATCGGGTTCGGATCCCGAACCCGAACATTTCCGGGATGTTCGGCCGAACTTCTCGAACCCGAACATCCAGGTGTTCGCTCAACTCTAGTGACCAGAGCTCATATTTCAATTATTCCCAAAGTCGGCAAAGATCCAGCTTACTGTGAAAATTATCGTCCCATATATTTATTAAACCTGGACCTAAAACTCCTGGCTAAAATACTTGCTAACCGCTTATCCCGGCTCTTGCCTTCCTTAATCCACAGAGACTAGATGGGTTTTGTCACTGGCAGGGAGGGTAAGGATAACTCAACGAGGATCCTGAATGCTATCTTTTATACTAAAAGAAAACCCTGCCCATTAGTCATTGTCAGCACCGATGCCGAAAAGGCCTTTGATAGAGTCAAATGGGACTTTATGCGCCTTGCCCTTATGAAGTTTGGGCTTCCCGACCTCTTTATCCAGGCGGTCTTCTCAATGTATCTTAATGCCTCTGTGTCGGTGCTGATAAATGACATTTTCTCTCCTCTCTTCCCCATTAGGAACGGAACCCGCCAAGGTTGCCCGTTATCCCCTTTAGTCTTTGTACCATGCCAGGGCCCCCTGATTAAAGGCATCAAACTAGGCGGCCAGAAACACAAAGCTGCGGCCTTCGCCGATGATTCATTACTCTTAACCACCAACCCCTCTATCTCTCTGCCTCGTATGTATAATCAATTAGAATGGTTTAGCCCCCATCTAATTTTAAAATTAATTTGAAAAAATCCTATGTCCTGGATATAGGATTAAACCCCCACACTAAAACTGAACTTGCTTCTTGCTCACCTTTCAACTGGGCCTCCCCTACCATAACTTACCTAAGTGTCAAAATTGGTCCTGATCTTTCCAATTTGTTTTAATCTAAATTATGTCCCCCTGCTACAATCCATGCAATCTCAAATTAATAACCTATGCTTCCCAATGCTATCCTGGTTTGGCCAGAAAAACGTATTTACGTCCCTTGTCCTGCCTAGACTAAATGATTTGCAACAGGTCTTACCTCTTCCTGTTCCCAATACTTATTTCCAGTCCCTTAATAGAGATATTCATATGATTATATGGAACAAGAAAAAAGCCTGCATCCGCCTACATATCCTTCAGAGACCAAAATCTTCAGGCGGCATTAATGTTCCCGACCCTGCAGCTTATAATATGGCCAGCTTAGTGTCTAGAACCATAGACTGGTTTAAAGAAACCCCATATAAATCCTGGGTTGGATTTAGAGTTCTCCTAATACGCCCCAAAAGTCCCCGCCCAAACCTTATCCACCATAATCTGAATATCAGGGCCACTTTGGAAGCTTGGGATAAATTTCCAAAGTCGGCCTGGGGTGTCCCTTTACCCTCTACCCTTATCCAGGTGAGAGCTCTTGAATCTAGCCCCGATAGAACTGCTACAAAGCCTTTATCACTTGGTCAGACATTCTACACTACCAGTGATTTCCTTATTTGGAGACAATGGCAAACTTTTTGATAGAACCACCATTCAGGGATTTTTTCCCCATGGCTTCACCCTCCCTGTTCTTTACTTCCTTTCTCTACTCCTTGATTTCCAAACATGTCCAATACCAGGATCTGCTCAGGCCCCTGACATGGTTTGAAAGCTTGATCTGTGTAACCCCCCCACCCCCCAGAAACTCATCTCCCAAATATACAGGAGACTCACCTTCCCTGTCTCTATGCCCAAACTGTCCTTCACTGGTTTTTGGGAAAAGGACCTAAGCACCTCTTCTACCGTAGAAGAACAACAACGTCTCTTTGTGGAGCGACATTTTTCCTCTAGATGCGTCAGGATCCAGGAGAACAGTTGCAAACTCCTTACCAGATAGTATAAAACTCCAGATGTCACTTGCCAATTCTCCTCCTCGGGTTCTGATGCATGCTGGACATATGGGTCTGGAAGGGGGACATTTTATCACGTCTGGTGGTCGTGCCCACCAATCTCATTATGGTGGTCTTAAATTTTTAAGCAATGCAATCTAATTTACAAAACTCAAATCTCCCCCTCTTCCCAGCTAGCACTCTTGGGATTCCACTCTCCCCTACTTAGTTCCATCCCTCTAAAACTTTTTAAAAAACTGCTGATGGCTGCCTGCCTATTGATACCCCAGCACAGGTTGTCCCTTGACCTTCCCATGCTCGATCATTGGTTTAACATGATTGACTCCATTTACAGGTTTGAAGAGCTGTCCGCATGGGAGAACCACTCTCATGGCTGCTTCCATGCTCTTTGGAGACTTTGGATGGACTTCAGGAAATACTCCCTGTGATTTTTGCCCCTCTATTGAGATATATTAATATCTTTCTCTTTGATGCAGATTGCGACTCTGGTTTACTGTGAAGACTCCCATCTGTTCTCTATCTATCATTTTAATGTTATTTGTTATATTCCTACCTAATGTGAGGCGATGCTGTGTGACACAGACTTGTGTCCATCACCATTTGCCTGTATCTCTGCTCATATGGTTAAAAAAATAAAAAAATATGCATATTAGGTATTGCCACGCCCATAACGTCCTGCTCCATAAAAATATAACATGACCTACCCCCTCAGGTAAATACCTTAAATAAAAGTGTACCAAAACAACCAATTTTTTGGTCAGCTTGCATCATAAAATGTAATATTGAAAGATCAAAAAAAGATCATATGTACCAAAAATGGCACCAACAAAAATGTCAACTCTTCCTAAATGAGCCCCTGAACAAGATGATTGGCAGAAAAATAAAAAAAATATGGCTTTCAGAAAATGGATACAAAAACATATTTATTTTTCAAAAATGCTTTATTATGTAAAACTGAAACAAACAAGGTAGACATATTTGATATTACCGTGTCCGTACCAACCTGCCCTATCAAAATACCACATGATCTTTGTAAGAAATAAAAAATTAAAACTGTTCCAGAACACCCATTTTTGGGTTATCTTGCCTCACAAAAAGCGTAATATAGAGCAATCAAAAATCACATGTATCCAAAAATAGTATTAACTGGCAACTTATCCCGTAGTTTTCAAAATGGGGTAACTTTTTGGGAGTTTCTACTGTATGGGTGCATCAGAGGGGCTTCAAATGAGACATGGTGTCTTAAAACCAGCTAAATTTGCTTTTCAAAAACCATATGGCACTCCTTTTCTTCTGCGCCCTGCCATGTGCCCTTACAGCAGTTTAACATATGTGGGGTGTTTCTGTAAACTGCAGAATCAGGGAAATAGATATTAAGTTTAGTTTAGCCTTTAACCCTTGATGTGTTACAGAAGAAAATAGATTCAAATGGAAAATCTGCCAAAAAAGTTAAATTTAGAAATTTCATCTCCATTTTCTTTAATTCTTGTGAAATACCAAAAGGGTAAACAAAGTTTGTAAAATCAGTTTTGAATTAATTGAGGGGTGTCGTTTCTAAAATAGGATCATTTATGGGTGATTTCTACTATGTAAGTAACTACATATCTGAATTTGTCCTTAAAAGTGGGTTTTGGAAATTTTCTTAAAATTTTTAAGAATTTCTTCTTAAATTGTAAGCCTTCTAACATTCTAAAAAATAAGCCTTCTAATGTGGCATTAAAATAAAGTAGGAAAGAGTAAAAATGGTGTTTCCTAACCATGCCCAAATTTTAAAACTGAAGTATTATAAAAGCACAATCAGAAAAATGGTATAAAAGTTTATAAATATAAGAACAAGGGATCACCCACAATGCCATGCATGCAGCCAATCAGCAGCCAGCCAGCCCTGTGATGTCACAGCCCTATAAATAGCCTCAGCCATCTTGGATTCAGCCATTTTCCAGTGCAATTAGTGCAGGAAAAGACGTCAGCAGGTGCTAGGGACAGTGATAGAAAAGACTTGGAGGATGTGGAAATTTGTTTTTATACAAAAATATGTCACTAAAGATTTTTCCGCATATAAGTGCAGCGCTTAACGCTTAATACAATGTTTTTTCCCACCGAAATATGTCCCAAAAGATTTTACCACATATAACTGCAGCACTGAACACTGAATACAAATTTCTTTTCCACCAAAATAATTCACAAAAGATTTGACCGCATATAAATCCAGCGCTTAACGCTGAATACAATTTTTTTCCCCACCTAAAGACGTCACAAAAGATCTTACCACATATAACTGCAGCGCTGAATGCTGAATGAAATTAGTTTTTCCACCAAAATAATTTACAAAAGATTTGGGTTGCATTAAAAGGGGCATAGATGCCCGTGATGAGAACATAGTCCTACCACTTTACAAATCATTAGTCAGACCACACATGGAGTACTGTGTACAGTTCTGGGCTCCAGTGAACAAAGCAGACATAGCAGAGCTGGAGAGGGTCCAGAGGAGGGCAACTAAAGTAATAACTGGAATGGGGCAACTACAGTACCCTGAAAGATTATCAAAATTAGGGTTATTCACTTTAGAAAAAAGACGACTGAGAGGATATCTAATTAATATGTATAAATATATCAGGGGTCAGTACAGAGATCTATCCCGTCATCTATTTATTCCCAGGACGGTGACTGTGACGAGGGGACATCCTATGCGTCTGGAGGAAAGAAGGTTTGTACACAAACATAGAAGAGGATTCTTTACGGTAAGAGCAGTGAGACTATGGAACTCTCTGCCTGAGGAGGTGGTGATGGTGAGTACAATAAAGGAATTCAAGAGGGGCCTGGATGTATTTCTGGAGCGTAATAATATTACAGGCTATAGCTACTAGAGAGATATCGTTGATCCAGGAATTTATTCTGATTGCCTGATTGGAGTCGGGAAGGAATTTTTATTCCCCTAAAGTGAGGAAAATTGGCTTCTACCTCACAGGGGTTTTTTGCCTTCCTCTGGATCAACTTGCAGGATGACAGGCCGAACTGGATGGACAAATGTATTTTTTCGCCTTATGTACTATGTTACTATGTATTTGACCGCATATAAGTGCTGCGCTTAACGCTGAATACAATTTTTTTCCCACCTAAAGAAGTCACAAAAGATTTTACCACATATAACTGCAGCGCTGAACCCTGAATGAAATTTGTTTTTCCACTGAAATAATTCACAAAAGATTTGACCGCATATACCTGCATTGCTGAACGCTGAATAAAATTAATTTTTCCACCAAAATTTTACACTTCAATAAAGATTTTACCACATACAGTATAACAGTGCACAGAGATAGAAAGGGTCTTCGGATTCCCCCCACACTATACAGAAGTGTAAGAAATGAACCGCTGCTCCCAACAGCAGCTCCTGGGAAGGTCAGGGAGCGATCCAGTCATCCGGCATCTATTTGCTCCGCTGAATGATTTTTTTGAAAGTGTGTAGAAGGCACATGGGGCCCCCACACTGCAGATTTAGCATGGAGATATCATGGACATTTTACCGCATATAACTGCAGCGCTGACTGCTGAATAAATTTAGTTTTTCGACCGAAATACTTCAATAAAGATTTTACCACATATAACTGCCACACTGACTGACTGCTACTGCCGCTACTTCCGTGGACCCCTGAACCACTACTTCCCGGGTAGGTAGGCTGCTGCAAAGCAGATGATCTTCCCCAGGCACATTTGGCTCACGACCTTCCACTGCTGCCACCCTGCTGAATCCCAGCCATGCTTACAACACATATAACCGCCAACGTGAACCGAGAATGTATTTTTCTGATTGTACTGAAATAGGCCACTAAACGCTTTCAACACATATAACCGCCCCTGATGTGAACTGAGAATGCATTTTTCTGATTGTACTTAAATAAGCCACTAAATGCTTTCAACATACAGTACAGACCAAAAGTTTGGACACACCTTCTCATTCAAAGAGTTTTCTTTATTTTCATGACTATGAAAATTGTAGATTCACACTGAAGGCATCAAAACTGAAAATATGTCATATTCTAGGTTCTTCAAAGTAGCCACCTTTTGCTTTGATTACTGCTTTGCACACTCTTGGCATTATCTTGATGAGCTTCAAGAGGTAGTCACCTGAAATGGTCTTCCAACAGTCTTGAAGGAGTTCCCAGAGATGCTAAGCACTTGTTGGCCCTTTTGTCTTCACTCTGCGGTCCAGCTCACCCCAAGCCTTCTCGATTGGGTTCAGGTCCGGTGACTGTGGAGGCCAGGTCATCTGGCGCAGCACCCCATCACTCTCCTTCATGGTCAAATAGCCCTTACACAGCCTAGAGGTGTGTTTGGGGTCATTGTCCTGTTGAAAAATAAATCATGGTCCAACTAAACGCAAACCGGATGGAATAGCATGCCGCTGCAAGATGCTGTGGTAGCCATGCTGGTTCAGTATGCCTTCAATTTTGAATAAATCCCCAACAGTGTCACCAGCAAAGCACCCCTACACCATCACACCTCCTCACCCATGCTTCACGGTGGGAACCAGGCATGTAGAGTCCATCTGTTCACCTTTTCAGCGTCGCACAAAGACACGGTGGTTGGAACCAAAGATCTCAAATTTGGACTCATCAGACCAAAGCACAGATTTCCACTGGTCTAATGTCCATTCCTTGTGTTCTTTAGAACAAACAAGTCTCTTCTGCTTGTTGCCTGTCCTTAGCAGTGGTTTCCTAGCAGATATTCTACCATGAAGGCCTGATTCACACAGTCTCCTCTTAACAGTTGTTCTAAAGATGTGTCTGCTGCTAGAACTCTGTGTGGCATTGACCTGGTCTCTAATCTGAGCTGCTGTTAACCTGCGATTTCTGAGGCTGGTGACTCGGATGAACTTATCCTCCGCAGCAGAGGTGACTCTTGGTCTTCCTTTCCTGGGGCGGTCCGCATGTGAGCCAGTTTCTTTGTAGCGCTTGATGGTTTTTGTGACTGCACTTGGGGACACTTTCAAAGTTTTCCCAATTTTTCGGACTGACTGACCTTCATTTCTTACAGTAATGATGGCCACTCGTTTTTCTTTACTTAGCTGCTTTTTTCTTGCCATAATACAAATTCTAACAGTCTATTCAGTAGGACTATCAGCTGTGTATCCACCTGACTTCTCCACAACGCAACTGATGGTCCCAACCCCATTTATAAGGCAAGAAATCCCACTTATTAAACCTGACAGGGCACACCTGTGAAGTGAAAACCATTTCAGGTGACTACCTCTTGAAGCTCATCAAGAGAATGCCAAGAGTGTGCAAAGCAGTAATCAAAGCAAAAGGTGGCTACTTTGAAGAACTTAGAATATGACATATTTTCAGTTGTTTTACACTTTATTGTTATGTATATAATTCCACTTTATTCAAATAAAGAAAACTCTTTGAATGAGAAGGTGTGTCCAAACTTTTGGTCTGTACTGTATATAACCGCCACCGACCAAAACGGAGAATGCATTTTTCTGTTTGAACTGAAATAGGCCACTAAACACTTTCAACACATATAACTGCCGCTGACGTGAACTGAGAATGTATTTTTCTTTTTGTACTGAAATACAAAATAACAAATATAACCACCGCACTGACTGACTGCTACCACTGCTACTTCCGTGAACCCGTGCACCATTTCTTCCCGGGTAGGTAGGCTTCTGCGAAGCAGGTGCTCTTCCCCGGACATATTTGACTCCCAACCTCCCATTTTTCTTGTAGTACTGAAATATGCCCCTATATGCTTTCACCAGAAATAACTTCAACAGTGCGTATATATTTTTATTTTTTTACTGTAATATGCCCCTATACGCTTTCAACAGAAATAAATGCAGACGTTAACTGAGCATATATTTTTCTTGTTGGGCTGAAATAGGCCACTGTATGCTTTCACCAGAATTAGGCCTCTACCATTGTGCGTTTTGCAATCCGCAAATTGCAGATCCACAAAACACGGATGGTGTCCGTGTGCATTTCGCAATTTGCAGAACGGCACGGACAGCCATCAATATAACTGCCTATTCTTGTCCAGAAAACATGGACAAGAATAGGACAGGTTATTTATTTTTTTGCGGACCATGGAACGGAGCAACAGATGCGGACAACACGCGGAGTGCTGTCCGCTTCTTTTGGGGCCCCATTGAAGTGAATGGGTCTGCATCCGAGCTGCTAAAACTGTGGCTCAGATGCGTACCAAAACAATGGCCCAGCGCATGAGGCCTTAACTGCAGAAATGCACTGAGAATATATTTTTCTTGTAGTACTGAAATACGCCCCTATACGCTTTCACCAGTAATAACTGTAACAGTGCGTATATATTTATATTTTTTTATTGCAATATGCCCCTATACACTTTCACCAGAAATAACTGCAACAGTGCAGTGCGTATATTTTTTTTGTTTTTGTACTGAAATACACGTCTATACGCTTTCACCAGAAATAACTGCAGAAGTGAAATGCATATGTATTTTCCTTGTAGCACTGATATAAGATACTAAAGATACTAATATACTAATATAAGCCACTAAAGGCTTTTCAACAAAGCACTTGCAGCCCAATAAAAAATAGCTGGAATGACAGAGCTGTCTAATGGCTATTTGGATCACCAAATATTCTTTCCCTGCACTTATAAATCGCTTTACTATCAATGTCACTAGCCCCTTCTGACGTCTCTCCCTGCACTAAGATGCTGTGAAATGATTCCTCCCTATCCTTCCCTGCACTTATAAACAGTTTTTTCTGTCTTTTTTTCCACAATGAGGTTTTTACAATTGCTGTCCCTAGCGCCTTCACACATCTGTCCCTGCACTCTGAACACTGGAAAATGGTAGAATCTAAAATGGCTGCCATATTTATATGGCTATGACATCACAGGACAGGCTGGCTGCTGATACCATTTTTCTGAACTTCGGATCGAATTCCACTTCGTCAGCTTCGATTTGCTCATCTAAAATTAGTGGCAAAAAATATATGTATTTGCCGTTGTGTGGTGAAGTGAGAAAATGATAGCCCTTTTTGGCATGTATTCATGGCAAAAAATATATATTTTCCGTTTAGCGGTGCAGTTATATGTTCTAAAGCCTTTTGTGGAGTGTATAAGTGGAAAAAAGTAAAGGCCAATTTCCCGTTCAGCGGTGCAGTTATATGTTCTAAAGCTTTTTTTGGCGTGTATTAGTGGCATAAAATTGATATTATTTGCCGTTCAGCTATGCAGTTATATGTTCTAAAGCCTTTTTTGGTGTGTATAAGTAGAAAAAAATAAGGGCCTATTTGCCGTTCATTGGTGCAGTTGTATGTTCTAAAGATATTTTTGGCATGTAATTTGTGGCACAAAAGAAAGTATTTGCAGTTGTGTGGTAAAGTGTGAAAATTACAGCCCTTTTTGGCATGTATTTATGGCAGTTATATGTTCTAAAGCCTTTTGTGGAGTGTATAAGTGGAAAAAAGTAAAGGCCTATTTGCCATTCAGCGGTGCAGTTATATGTTCTAGAGCCCTTTTAGGCATATATTAGTGGAAAAAATATATATATTATTTGCCGTTCAGCGGTGTAGTTATATGTTCTAAAGCCCTTTCTGGTGTGTATTAGTGCCACAAAAAACATATTTACCATTCAGCGGTACAGTTATATGTTCTAAAGCCCGTTTTGGTGTGTATTAGTGGCAAATAAATATAAATATTTGACATTCAGTGGTGCAGTTATATGTGCAAAAGATTTTTTTTTGCATGTATAAGTGGAATAAAATGTGGGCCTATTTGCTGTTCAGCGGTGCAGTTATATGTTCTAAAGCCTTTTTTTGGCGTGTATTAGTGCCAAGAAAATATATATTTGCCGTTCTGTGGTGCAGTTGTATTTTCTAAAGCCCTTTTTGGCGTGCTTAGTGGTAAAAAAATATACATTTGACATTCAGCGGTGCAGTTATATGTTCTAAAGCCCTTTTTGTCTTGTATTAGTGGCACAAAAAAAAAGGATTTGCCATTGTGTTGTGAAGTGAGAAAATTACAGCCCTTTTTAGCGTGTATTAGAGGCAAAAAAAATATATATTTCCCGTTCAGCGGTGCAGTTATATGTTCTAAAGCCCTTTTTGGCATGTATTAGTGGCAAAAAAATATATATAAATTGACATTCAGCAGTGCAGTTACCGTGTTTTTCGCCCTATAAGACTCACCGGCCCATAAGACTCAGCAAGGTTTTTGAGGAGGAAAATAAGAAAAAAATATGTTTTTAACCAAAAGGTGTGCTTTTGGTGGATTTTGAACTAATGGTGGTCTGTGGATGACACTATTATGGGAGTATCTGTGGATAGCACTGCTATAGGGGCATCTGTGAATGGCACTGTTATGGGGGGCATCTGTGGATGGCACTGTTATGGGGGAATCTGTGGATGGCACTGTTATGGAGGCATCTGTGGATGGCAATGTTATGGGGGATCATTATGGAGGCATCTGTTGATTGCACTGTTATGGGGGCATCTGTGGATAGCATAGCACTGCTATGGAGGAATCTGTGAATGACACATATATAGCATCTTATCTAATGTGTCATCCACAGATCCCCCATAACAGTGTCCCTGTGTAGTGAATGGGGGCCAGCATCTGGTTTTGTAATGGCAGCGGGGCCCGGTGCAGTCACTGTATTTTACTACACCGGGCCCCGCTCACTGTAGTATAATCTAACTTGTAGGTATTGTTAAAGTATTGAAATCTGAAATCCAGTGCATGTACTACTTACTACTAACTTCGTAGGCTGGGCAGGCGCTGGCAGCTTAACTCACTACATCACGCACTTGCGCCGCCTGCTTCATTCATAAAGTGGGCGGAACAGGAACGTGACGTAGTGAGTTACGCTGCCGCCCGCCCTCCTGACTGCTACGAAGTTAGTAGTAAGTACTAAAAGCGCTGGATTTCAGATGATTTAAATAGTTTAACAATACCCACAGGTTAGATACAGCATGATTATACTACTGTGAGCAGGGCCCGGTGTAGTAGAATACAGTGACTGCACCGGGCCCCACTGCCATTACAGAACCAGATGCTGGCCCCCAGCTCCTCCTCCTTCTCAACTGATACACTCAACGGCTGCAGCATTTGCCCCATAAGACGCACTGCTATTTTTCCCCACTTTTCTTATAGGGCGAAAAATACGGTATATGTTCTAAAGCCTTTTTTGGCGTGTATTAGTGGCAAAAAAAAAATAAAAAAAAAAAATATATATATATATATATATATATTTATTTATTTGCCGTTAAGCAGTGTAGTTATATGTTCTAAAGCCCTTTTTGGCATGTTTCAGTGGCAAAAACATATATATATATATTTGCCGTCCAGTGGTGCAGTTATATGTTCGGAAAGTGGAAAAAAATAAGGGCCTATTTATCGTTTATCGGTGCAGTTATATGTTCTAAAGCCCTTTTTGGTGTGTATTAATGGAAAAAAGGGCTTATTAGCCGTTGTGTGCTGAAGTGAGAAAACTGCAGAGTTATTTTTTGGGGTGTTCTAATTTCCTTTTTATTTATTTATTTGAACTAAAATTATGTCATACAGAGAAGTGCCAGGCCCTGCACAGGGGAATGCCAGAGGCCTAAATGTGGGGCTTGGCAGCAGGGGTCGCAACGAGAGGCCTTAGCTCCCGATGTCACCTAGCGGTCGTGTCTTGACCAGCAACCCAGCGGTTCTTGAATGTTTGACTTAGTCATCCACTTTGTCCCAAGTGACATCAGACACCCCCAGCCAAGAGTCGGTGGGTTCCTCTGACATGACACTTAGTTTGTATGGCCCGGGAGCAGGCCCTGTGCCCTCACCTGTCCTCAACCTGCCTCTGCCCTTTTCTGTTCCCTCAGCCAGCCAAAATATACAGTGTCACCATAAAGTGGCCTGGGACAATCATGGAATCGTTGTGGTGGTCCAGCCTGCCGCAGCTACCACTGCATCACCCATTGGCACGCACCTGGTTTCTGGCAGTCAAGGTTCTACCACCACCAGTCGAAGGGAGCTGTCTGTCCTGCCCATCATCTGCCGGTCCTGATGCTCCTGCTCCTCCTCCTTCTCATCACGCATTCCGTCAGGAATCGATCACAAAAGCGATTGCCAAGAGACAGCAGTATGCGTGCACTTATCCAGCGGCGCAGAAGCAGAATGTGCTCCTGTCCAAGTTGCTGGTGCTGCAGTCCCTCCCTTTCCAAGTGGTGGACTCTGCATCTTTCAGAAAACTGATGGCTTGTGCCGAGCCGAGATGAGGAGGAGAATCCCAAGCAGTCATTTCTTTGCAAAAAAGGCAGTACTAGCCCTGCACACAGATGTAGAACAGAAGTTGGGCCAGTCCTTGAGCCTGCCAGTGTCTTCCAAAGTGTACGGCAGTGCCGTCGTGTGGAGCTGTAACTACGGTCAGGGAAAATACATGTCCTTTACGGCCCATTGGGTGAATGTGGTTCCTGCACATAAACACCAGCAACTTGGCCAGGTGACGTCATTTCCGTCTCCACGTTATCATGCCGTTGGTCCTGCGAAAATGTCAGCCTCTGCCTCCTCATCCTCCACCGTTTCCTCAGCCTCCACTGCAGGGATAAGCAAAGTTTCCACCCTCCATATGTTGGACCAACCAACTATATGAACAGAAAAAGGCCATAAACGATTTATTGATGATCCAAACAGACAGAAGTACTTCCCTGAATATTTTCGATGTCAGCCAGTGGCAGCTCATGCGTGACACCTGTCGTTTGACCAGGCCCTTTGAGGAGGCCACATTATTTGTCAGTAGCCAGAACTACGGGATGAAAAACGTCATTCCACTGCTTCATGTCCTGGAACAGATGCTGGTATATCTGGCTGGTCAGGGGACTGGAGACGTCTAGATCTCACTGTCTCATGAGCTCTGTGGGGGCTGAACTGGAGGAGGAGGACATTGGAGCACAAGCAATGTATAGCAAAATGTGTGGTTTTTCTACACAGGTGACAGGAGAGGAGGAACAGGAGCAGCCAGAGGAGCCAGAGGAAGACAAGGTAGAGGACCCAGACACACCGTGGCAGTATGCAGTGGAGATCGAGGCAGGGAGTCCCTCCAAGTCCCTTGCACAAATGGCCCAATGTATGCTCACTTGCTTGCGTAATGACAGCCGAATTGTCACTATTTGGCGAGAGATGACTTCTGGCTCTACACCTTGTTGGACCCTCGCTACTAGTCCAAAATGGGGGCCATTTTTTCACCCGCTGAGAGGGAGGACAAACTGAACTACTATAGAGACATCCTATGTAGTCAGTTGGCCAATGCCTGTCTGCGCCATCATCCATCCACTTGCAGGTCTGACTGTGGAGGCACTCTGCACTCAAGTTTCTTTGCTATGGCTGCTGTGGAAGGGTGGGGAATATGAGCAGATACAGCTACATCATCAGCAACTTGAGTCTAGAGTCGCTGATGAGCAGTTTTCTTCACCCCAGCCTAGTGAAGAAACTACTCAACAGCAGCTAGACCTGGAGCAGGACCTGAACCAGTAGGTGGTGCCATATTTAGACAGCACTCTGCCACCCCACATTGAAGATCCGCTGGACTATTGGGCAGCCAAACTGGATTTGTGGCAGCAACTGGCAGAGTTTTCCCTGGAAAAGCTATCCTTCCTGGCCAGTAGTGTGGCATCCGAGCAGGTGTTTAGTGTGGCAAGGGTTATAGTTACCCCAAGAAGAACTCGCCTGTCCACCCAAAATGTGGAGAGACTGACACTTGTAAGGATGAATCAGGCAGGGATTAGCCAATATTTCCACCCATCAATTTCCACCCATTTATTCTGGCTACCTGCCATAGCTACTATTCTAATGCTGCCGCCTGCCTGATGCCACACATCTGATGCCAAGTGCTCCTTCTTTCACCCACCATCTTCAGGTGGTACTGGTATTGCCACCCACTTTGTGGTCTCCTGATGCTGCTGCCACCTCCACACTATGTCACCTTGCCACTCTGTGGTCTCCTAATCCGGCTACTAGCTCAACACTATGTCACCTAGCCACTCTGCTGCCTCCTAATGATGCTGCTGCCACCTCCAGACTCTACCATTGCTTTACCCTGTGGCTTTCTCCTGATGCTGCTGCTGCCGCCGCCTTCTCCATCCTCTGTCATTATGCCACTCTGTGGCCTTCTGCTGCCACTGCCACCTCCTGTCATTGTGCCACCCTGTGGCTTCCTCCTGATGCATCTGCTGCTTCCACCTCCATACTTTGTCATTGGGCCACTCTGTGGTCTCCTCATGCTGATTCTACCTTACCACTATGTCATAGGACCACTCTGTGGACTTCTCATACTTTTCCCACCCTCCCCACTTCATGACTCGGTCACTATTCTGCCATTCAACGTGGATGACATCAACAATTTATTTGACCCTTCTTCTGATCTGTTAGAAGGAAGGAAAAATGAGCCGCTCAACGGATCCTGTCTATGTAACAGCTGTAAGGCCTGCATGACATGGTCCCTTTTTTCCATCAGAATTGGCTTATGATCTGGGAGCCAAAGGCAGAAGTATGTACAAAACACAGAAGACATGCAAATATTCCACTCACATGTCCACTCCTGTTTTTTTCTGGCATTAGCCATACTGATGGATTAATGACCAAATGCTGACCAAGTGCAGGCGGATGCTCCACAGACATATACTTTTTTGGGGAGTTATTGTCCTGACAAATCAGAGGAAGGGCAAAATAATCAGTGACGTCAACACAAACTTACTGCTGACACCCTCTCCACTCTCTCGGGGGGCTCTACTTGTATAAGCATTTAATAGAACAAGTTCTGTAGACATCTATGTGGAATCTGCTGATGACGGTGTAAAAGAAGTGTGCTTCTTCTAAATGCTAACATTGACCTGTAAGGCTGAGTTCACACTTGAGTTATTTGGTCAGTTTTGGCCCCGTCACAGCCCAAATAAGTGAAGTATGCAGTGATTCTAAGAGCGATGCCTGTAATCTGCATGGCGTACTGACTCACATTATTGTTTCACTACCATAGCAGACTCCTTATGCGTGTTACTGCAAGGCACAGTGTTCTACACCACTATAAAGGCTCTCTGCAGCAAGGAAATATTAGATTACCGCGATTCGCCGCATACAAATTCGGATTGAACCAAATTTGGGGGGAAAATTTGGCAAACTGGCCAAATCAAATTTTTTAGAAATTTTCTCTTCTCTAATAAGAAATGTGGAGGGTTTATTGGCATGCCCCATCCCTGCCCTTTCCAGTAAATATAAGGGTAAGACCACATGGCTCAGCCATACTGCAGTTGAGATGCAACCAAGGAATATGTTGCCATACAAGCCAACATTGTTTATTCGGTGCTCATTATTAATCTACAAAACCGTGTGGTCATTAATAGAGATGGCCTTGCGGTTAGCCCGGCGGTCGTTTTGCGGTGCACTTTGCTCGTTCACGGTTAGCCGAAAGGACAAACATACGGAGATGTCCGCCGGTGCCATATTCTTTTACATTGTGAAGAACTTTGACCCATGACACATCTATCAGGTAGTACAGGACAGCCAAATGATACGTTTCAGCACATGGATATCCTCACTACCTTATAAATAAACCTCATCTGGCCACCATTTTTTGCAACCGCTACAGGACAGTCTTGCATTATTAGCTGATTCTTTGGGGGCGTATTACCTAAATGCAAGAGTTCACATTTTTCTACATTGGCTCTAAATCCCGAGTTCTTCCCAAAATCCTCGATCACTTTAAATATTCGATGAACATCTCTAGAAGGGTTTGCTAGGAACATAATTATGTCGTCTGCGAAAAGTGACAACTTCACCTCTCTTGACCCTATCTTTATACCTTCAAAGATTTCTGAATTTTCTAAGTATCTGGCTAGTGGCTCAATTGCTATATTAAACAAAAGTGGTGAGAGAGGACATCCCTGCCTCGTCCCTTTTAGTAGTGGGAAAGATTTAGAGAGAAAGCCTGGCAGTGCTATTTGTGCCTTGGGATCCGAATATAAAGCTGAAATATACGTTCGGAAAGCTCCTTTTATATTCATTGCGTCTAATACCTGCGCCAGCCATCCCCAATGGACATTATCAAAGGCCTTTTCGGCGTCTATTGTAAGAAGTGCAGGTGTCTCTCTTACTTGTGGTTTCCTAGCAACATAATCCAAGACAGTCAGCACCCTCCTCATATTAAACACCGCTGACCTGCCCTTAACAAATCCCACCTGAGATGGCCCAATTAGATTCGGCAATTTGTCAGCTAGTCTATCAGCCATAATTTTGGAAAAAAGTTTGTGATCCACATTAATTAAGGATATAGGATTATAGGATGAAGGCAAAAGCAGATCTTTCCCAGATTTCGGTAGTAGGCGTATATATGCTGTATTATTAGTCAGTATCGTGACTTTGCCCTCCAAGACCCTGTTGAAGCTCTCTGTAAGTACTTTAGTTATGTCGTCTTTCATTATTTTATAAAATTCCCAGTATATCCGTCCGGACCTGGTGATTTTCCTGAGGGCATATTTTTAATTGTCCTGGACACCTCCTCCACTGAAACAGGCTTATTAAGTTCAAGGAGCTGACTGTCTTGAGCCTAGGTATGTTTTTCTTGTCAAGATAATGAGTTAGGGATGGCTGGGCATCTGATCCTACTGAGTACAACTTCATGTAATATTGTCTAAAAACCTCTAAGACCCTCTCAGGTTTATTCTGCCTATTGCCCTGCTCATCTAGCAACATCGGGAAGACCAATTGGCTTCTTGGTCCCTTAGACAGCCTCGCTAGTAGCCTCCCAGATTTATTCGCGTATTTAAATAATTTAGACTCTTTCTGTGAGCTATACATCCCTTCCCATCTGGTATACCACAGCTCATAATTTTTCTTTGCAGTAAACCATTCTAGTTCAAATTGTTCAGACGGGCATTGAAGAAATTCAGAATACGTCTTTCTAAGAATATTAGTGATGTCTCCTAGCTTCTTTTTGGTTCTTGCCTTTAGAGCATGTACATAGGACATTATTTTACCCCACAAAACTGCTTTTTCTGTATCCCATAATAACGTTGGGTCCTCACTGTGTTGGGCATTATCTTCCTGAAACTCCATGTCCCATCCTCGCAATAGATCCTTGAAATTTTCATTTTCTCCTAAGAAGGCCGGAAATCTCCACATATAGTCAGATCCTTTTTGCACTTGTTCTTTAAGATCTAGTTGTATTGGGGCGTGGTCTGATATGACCATATGTAAAATCTTGGGATTTTCGATCTTTGTAAACATAGAAGCCGTTACCAGTAGATAATCGATATGAGACCATCTGGCCACCATTTTACATTCAGTCTTTTGCAAGTGTAGGGAGAGGTTGCTGTGTGGAGCAGGGACAGACTGTTAGGGACACCAGATGCTAGCTAATAGGGCCACAAAAGACCTTTTAAGGACTGGTATAGGTGTGCTATTAATAGGTGTGACTAGTTGAGGGGTGTAATATACTTATAATATACTTATACTTATCTAACATAGAAAGTATATTATAGTGCATTTGTATTGTGCAGCAGTTGTGTGCAGTTCTGCTGAGATACTGCAGCGACACAGAGTGACAAACGCTATTGGAACAAATAATTTCTGCTGGTGTGATATACCAGTTGCCCCCCCCAAAAAAACTGATTGAAGCAGGGGTGTTATATATCATTAATATACTTTCTATATAGTGCATTTGAGTAGTGCAGCATTTGTTTGCGGATTTGCTGCATTACCTCAGCTACAGAAGCACAGTACTGCTCTTATATAGGGACTTTTGCCACAGGGTCATTTTGTAAATGTTTGGCAGAGGAAGAGGCAGGCCATTCCACAGGGGTGGCAGGGGTCGGGCAGGTGCACCAAGTGGGAAGTTGCAGAAGGTGCGATCACGTCAAAGGACACACCAGACTTGGTTGAGTGAATCACTCAGCCTTCCGCTTCTGCACCCTCCTCATCCTCTCTATCTGCACCCTCTTCACTTTCTGCTGTGTGCACCCCCAAAAACACCACCACCACCATATCCCCTCCGCTCGAGTCAGAGGAATTATTTTCACATCCATTACACGACCTTACCGGTGGGCAGCCATTCTTGGCATCAGATCAGGAAGAGGAGGTATCAACGGTCATCACCCAGAAGTCTGACAACAGTACCTAGATCAGCCAAGAAGGTTGGTCCCCGCTGTTGCAGCCTACTCAGAGATCTCTGCCAGTGGTGGTGAAGGAGATGATGATGAAGTGTCTATGGACGTCACTTGGGTGCCCCAAAGAGAGGAAGAGGAGGGTAGATCAGAGGGAGAGATGGAGCAGCAGATAGGGAGGAGAAGGAGGCAGAACTTACAGTGCACAGGAGGCAAAAAGCAGACTACTAATGTATCTGTAATGAGCCATCCACCATGCACGGTCACATCTGGCTCTTTCAGGACGCCAGCACATGGCTCTGCATGCTGACAATTGTGTTGCCATCTGCAGCCTGTCAACGCATAAGTCATGATAAGCCCAACACTCACCTAGGAATGACTGCCTAAAAAAGACACCTGGCCTCCCATCACCAAGCCCAGTGGGTGCAACACCGACAGAACCCACAAAGCCACACTCCTGGTGCTCCATGTCCTGCCTTTTCTCCTTCCCCTTCTCCTCTCTCCTCCTATTTGTCCTCCACTCCACCTTCCACCATGTCGTCGTAGCATTCAGCTGGCAAAAGACAAGCATCCATGGCCCATATGTTTGAGTGAAAAAAGACGATGACGCCGGATAACCATCTGGCTTATCGGAACTACTAGCCCTCCAACTACTGACATATAAACTGGTGGACTCGGAGGCCTTTAGAAAATTTGAGGCCATTGGCACACAGCAATGGTAGGTACCCGGAAGTAAATATTTCTCCCAGAAGGGCATCCCGGGGCTATATGGCCACATTCAGCAGCAAGTGAATGTATCTCTGGCACAGTGTCGGTGCCAAGATACATCTGACCACAGACACTTGGTCTAGCAAACACTGGCAGGGAAGGTACATAACTTTTACTGCCCACTGGGTGAACCTTCTTACGGCCGTCAAGCATGCAACCTGTGGCACCCATTTGGATTTGGTGTTACCGCCATGGATTGCATGAAGGCCTGCCTCTTCTTCTCCTCCTCCTCCATCCTCAGTCTCCGGCTGACTTCTCCTTTTCCAGTGCTACCGCCTCTTCCGCTGCGTCCCCAAGCTCCCCAGAACCTATTTGACGTGCCTGGTGAGACATTACCATGCTGTGCTGCGGCTGTTGCGCCTGGAAGCCAAGAGCCACACTGGTCCTGCACTGTTTTCAGCTTTGCGGTCATAGACCGAGCAGTGGCTAACCCCCCTCAATTTGACAGTTTGTAAAGTGGTTTGCAATAACGGTGCCAATCTGAGGAGGAGGATGAAACAGGGCAAAATGACACACATGCCGTGCATGGCACACGTCCTGAACTTAGTCATGCAGCGATTCGTTGCCAAATAACCCAGGGTCTAAGATGTCTTGCCGCAGGCCAGGAAGATTTCTGGCCATTTTAGATCTTACACGGCCATGGCTCGCCTTGCTGACGTTCAGTTGCGACACTACCTGCCATCAGACGTCGGATTTGTGACGTGCTGGAACTCCACCTTGTATATGCTTGATAGGCTGCTCCAGCAGAAACGTGCAGTTAACGACTACCAGTTCAAACTCTGTGGCAGGACATGTTCTGGGAGTTTGTTTTTTATTCACCACGCCAGTGGCTGATCATGGGCGACACATGCACACTTCTACGGCCATTTAATGAGATCACCAAACTGGTCAGTCGCAACCAGGGCACCATCAGTGAAATTGTACCTTATGCCTTTTTTCTGGAGCGTGCATTGCGTCGTGTTATTGATCAAGCCATCGAAGAGCAAGAAGATGAGGACGTCGCAATTCTGGATGAAATTCCAGGGGGGGGTTGCTCCATCTGAGAGAAGTCAACAGGAGTCTGAAGAGAAATCAGAGGAGGATGGTGCCTGGGCAGAGGAGGAGCAAGAAGAGCATGCTTTAAACATTTCTGGGATCCCTGGTGTTGTCCGTGGCTGTGGGGAGGAGACCGAGGATGGAATTATCCTGGACAATGAGCAAGAGCCAGGCCACTCCACCACTTCCAGTTTAGTGCAAATGGGGGCCTTCATGCTCCAGTGTTTGAAGAGGGACCCCCATATAAAAAGCATAAAGGGCAAGGACCAGTAATGGGTGGCAACGTACTTAGACTCCCAGTACAAACACAAAATGGTGGACATGTTACCAGCATCATAGAGGGCTGTCAGAATGCAACACTTCAAGGCCTTGCTTCGAGAAATGCTGCATTCTGCTTTTGCGGGCGCTGGCAGAGGAATTTTTACTCAAAGAGAAACAGTTGTGGGTACCAATCCAACAGTGCATGCAGAAAGAGGGCAGTTTAAAGATGTGTTGGTCACTTCAGATATGAGATTATTCTTGCAGCCAACCAATCGACAGCCGCCCTCCAAATCCAGCCTCACAGATTGCCTAGACCGACAGGTGTCTGACTACATCGAGTTAACGGCCGATGTGGATGCTCTGAGAAGCGAGGAACCCCTGGACAATTTGGTGTGCAGGTTTGACCTGTGGCCAGAGCTGGCACAATTTGCCATGGAACTATTGGCTTGCCCCTCTTCCAGTGTCCTGTCTGAAAGGATGTTCAGCGCAGCAGGGAAAATCGTGACCAATATGCACACTTACCTAGCTCAGAACAGTGTGGACTACCTCACATTTCTAAAAATGAATGAGGAATGGATCTCGGAGGAATTCAACACCTGTGACGATCACACTTTCCTTATGCCAGCCCACAAAAATCCACCACCACCCAGAGCAAATATTGGTTCTGTCTTTGGTAAATACAGCGGCATAAAAGGTCTTTTCTGTCCGTAGAATGCCTAATGTTTTGGACCTGTAGCGACCACCTGTTTCAACTATTATAATAGTTTATGATAGTTTATGATTATAAGGGTTTTTTCAAGAGGGGGGATTTCTTTTTTAATCCATTTTTTTATTTTTAGTTCTTTTAAACATATGTATTTGACCTATAGTTGTATTGGCCTTCAGTAAAATTGATATCCATTGACCATCTAATAGATCTTCAGCCACATACTTACTTGTTCTTGTTATGTACGCTGAATGCATACATTTTGGGGTCTGTAGTACACTGTCCTGCTGGAAAATTGATATCCAATGACCCTGTAATCTATTTTCAGCCACTTACTTACTTACTTGTTCTTTTATGTAAACTGAATGCATAAGTTTTGGGGCCTGTAGTACACTGGCCTGCTGGAAAGTTGATATCCAATGACCGTGTAATCTAACTCCAGCCACATACTTACCGTGCTTGTTCTTTTATGTATACTGAATGTATAATATTTGGGGCCAATAGTACACTGGCCGGCTCTAAAATTGATACCCAATGACCGTGTAATCTACCTCCAGCCACGTCTACTGTAATCTACCTCCAGCCACATACCAACTTGTTCTTTTATGTACGCAGAATTAATAATTGTTGTGACCTTGGAGAACTTCAACACCAGTGACGACCATGTGTTATCGAATTTCAATTATTATTATAATTTTATTTTTTTCAAGAGGGGGGATTTCGTTAGCCATGTTTTTAATCCAATTTTATATTTTTAGTTCTTTTATCATTCAATATATCTTTATTGAACTGTACTCAGTATGCAAGGATTGGTACAGAAATAACTGTATATCATGGCACAGCACATTACATTAGTGTACAGAAATACTATGTACTAGTAAGCAGGAGCAAGGTGTTAATATGTACTCCAATTATTGCGTTGTAGAAAACTACTTGACGCAGCATTAGTACAGTTCAGGTATCAACATCTGATAAAATAAAAACATGAAAAATAACCAAACAACAGAAAGAAAAAGGGCAGAGAGTTATACCTAAATCAAGGCTATATAGTGTGCATCACAGGCTTCAATAAGTGTGATCAGTGTAACATGCCTATAACCTACACAGGTGATCAAAGCTAGCATATTCCATATTATCCGTCAGGGGATAGGTTGGTCCACTGCGCCCATTCCATTTCAAATCTACGTAGCGCAATACCCTTGTGTGCCACCATCTTTTCAAATGATCTAGTGGTATCCACGGAGCTTAAAATTTCCTGTACAGTCGGAATCATTGAGCTTTTCCAGTGCCTAGTAATGGCCAGTTTTGTGGCCAGGAACAGATGCATAGCAATGGTCCTGAATTTATAAGGGATCTCTGTGATATCAATAAAGAGCAAGGCCAGAGCCGGGTCTCTAATTAGCTCGTGGCCTGATGCCCTTTCGACTAATTGGAAAATACTGGACCATAATTCTTGTAACAGGGGGCAGCCCCAAAGTATGTGTAAAAGGGACCCTCTACCACCGCATCCCCTCCAGCACAGCGGCCCCGAGCCTGGGTAAATGCGGCTCAGTCTCAGAGGGGTAAAATACCATATGAGTAGTGTTTTCGAGTATGATTCAAGGTGTGACACGCACTTCAGTCTTTTAGTCGCGTGATTCATAGCGGTGGACCACTGCGCTGGGGGGATACTGTGTCCTAATTCTTGTTCCCATGAGATAATGGGGGTAGTCTTTACAAAGGAGTTTTTGTTGCCTAGAAACGTGTAGAGAGGGCGGATTCCCTTCCATTTGGAGTGTGTCAGGTTCCACTGGTTCAGGAGCTCAACGTGTGAGTTCACAGTAAGCGTAGGGTTGGAGGCTAATAGGTGGCGAATCCTCAAATACTTATAAAAATCACTTTTATGTATATTGAAACAGGTTTGCAAATTTTCTAAAGAGTTCAATCCCGCCTGGTAAAGCAAATCTGCAACCGTTACTGCGTCTCCATCCCTCCACCCCTCCAGAGAGAGGTCAGGAATGAGGTAGTGCAGCACCTTTATTGGGGTGCATTTCACTATAGAAGCGATCGTTCCGTGACCACCACTATGATATCGTTTCCAGGCTTTCAAAGAGGTGGAAAGTAGGTATGGGAGGGATTGTGACGGTGCTTCCTTAAAGAGGGAAGCCAACAGCATTTCTTTTAAGTTGTGGGCTGGAGCAAGGGTCTGCTCAATGTGGACCCAGTGTTTGAGATTATCAACGGTCCACCATTCCTTAAGTTGGTGTACCCTAGTAGCTAGGTAATAATCATAGATATTTGGGAGGTTTAATCCACCTACTTTCTTAAATTTGGACATAATTGTCTTGGCAATGTGGGGTGGACCTTTCTTCCAAGTAAACCTATTAAGCAGTTTATTAACAGCGTTAAAAAAGGAACTGGGAAGTTCCAGTGGGAGAATCCTGAACAAATAGAGAAGCTTAGGGAGCACATGCTGCTGGAAGGCTGCCAATCTGCCTAGCCACGATATTTCCATTTTCGCTATGTTTTCCAATTCCTTCTGAAGGTCTAGGAGGAATCGAGGAAAGTTCGCATCATACAGTTTTTGAATAGTGGGGGTAAGTTGAACCCCAAGATATTGGACTCCTGTGGTCTGCCAGTCCCAGAGTAAAGCTTTTTTAGATGCTTCAAGGTTTGGTTGGGGACAAAAAGAGGGAGGGCTTGAGACTCACTCTCGTTAAGTTTGTAGAATGATAGGGAGCCATAGGTGTGAATAACCTTCCTGACTTCATGTAGAGACAGGACTGGGTTGGTTAAGGAAAGGATAATGTCATCCGCATATAATGAGAGAGTGTGTTGCCTGTCACCAATCTGGATTCCCAAGACATTTTCTGTTTGTCTGGTAGCCTGCGCTAACGGCTAAAGGGACAGTATGAATATAAGAGGGGACAGGGGGCAGCCCTGCCTCGTACCGTTTGAGAGGTTAAAGGGGTTTGACAGAACACCATTAGTTAAAACTCGGGCAGCAGGGCCCTTGTATAATGCTTCTATTGCTCTAATAAGAGCGACAGGGAAGCCCATTTTTTGGAGCACCGAGAAGGCAAACGACCAATTCACTCGGTCGAATGCCTTCTCAGCGTCCAGTGTAAGGAATACCGTGGGCATTCGTAGCTTATTGACCCTATCTAGTAGGTTGAACACTCTCCTGGAGTTGTCTGTAATCTGCCTGCCCAAGACAAATCCTACCTGGTCAGGGGCAACCAAGGTCAGAATAATCGCCACCAACCTGTTTGCCAATAACTTGGCGTAGATCTTCAGGTCAGTATTGAGGAGGGAGATAGGCCGAAAGTTTTGGGGGAATAGTTGGTTCTTTACCGGGTTTCGGTAAGGTGACAATAGCGGCCTCTAGCATCTCTCTAGGCATGTGTCCATCTGTCATAATCCTCACTAGGGACGAGTGAAGATGCGGACCCAGAATCTCAGAGAAAAGTTTATAGTAAGAATTAGACAGACCATCAGGTCCGGGGCTCTTATGATGGGGTAGCTTTTTGATAATGCTCATTATTTCATCTAATGTAATGGGCAAGCATAACCTAACTTTATGTTCTTCAGACATGGAAGGCAGTGAAAGGGAATTAAGAAAATTGCTGATGTCGTGGTCAGAAGGCTCAAACACCTCTTTATTGTCAGCTAGGTTATATAGCTTTGAGTAAAAAGACATGAACCTATTCGCAATCTCTTTCGGGTCATGATTATTCAGAAATGGGGATCCAGAAATGCCCCCGACATATGCCAAATGGAAAAATGACATGGCTTGAATAAAACATTATGAACAGTTGTCAAACGTCCCAGGGAGCCAGTAGTGGGATGAGCAACCCACTGGCAGTAAACAGCTGACGTGGAAACGCGGTACAAGTTTAGGGATAATCGAAGAGGGGTAGTCAATGTCCAATCCGGGTCGAGGCAGGCAGCGAAGGTTCACAGGCGGAAGACAGTCCAAGGGTCAGTAACCGGAAAGGATACAAAGGAACAACAGGCAAATAGGGAGGATCCGCAGGGAGGCTAGGTGTTCACCATAAGGTGGAATAACTCAGCAATGAGCCAGAGCTCAGGCCAGGTCTTTATAGCCAGGGAAGGTAGGACCACCCCCTGGTCCCCAAGGCAACCAGGAGGCCTCCCTCCCCGGGAACCAATGGCACGCGAGGAAGATGGAAGGTGTGTACTGGGAACCTCCCCCAGCAAGGCTGACACCTGACAGACGGATAATGCAGGAACGCTATGCTCCCGGGGATGCGCGCACATCCTGCGTACTGCGCAGGCGCACACGCCGTGCGACTCGCGCACCCGCACCTCAGACACCAGGTGTTCTACCGAGCTGAAGGGGAACCCGTGCCCCGCCGCCGTGCCCGCGGTCCCCGAGTAGGGGTAACACCCCCTGCTTCCTGACAACAGTATGGATATTCAGATATAAGGCAGAGGCATAAATGTGAGTCAGTCTGGGCTAACTGGGCTGAACATTTATAATTAGAATTCCTGAAAGGTCTCCTAGGTGCAGGTGGGGGGCTTGGAAGCACGGCCAGCCGGGTAGGGGTGTGGGTGGTTCGGGGGGGTAGGGAATGGGGAGTATAGAGTATATACGGATCCTTTTGGAAGATACAGAGGAGGGTAGAGGCGGAATATATATAGGATGTCTTTTGGGATTTGATATGTAACATTGATCATAAGTCCTTTTTTGTATTTTTAAAAACATTTTATGCTTTAATAAAAAATAAAGTATTTGGTGGCTGCAAATATGAGCTCAAGGCTTTTCAGGTTCGCCTGCCATTAAAGTGAATGGGGCTCGCCACGAACTTTCGGTTCACGATGTTCATCCATCACTAGTCATTAATAAACAATTTGAGTGTAATTTGTTAATTTGATCCTGCTGAGGGTTGTACAGCCAGGCAGTACTCAGCTTGTTCCAACCACAGCATGGTTGCTCCATGCAATTGTAACCTTATAGTGTGATTGACACCCCCTAAGAAGCTGCATATGAATGAATTGGATGAAAAATATTTAGCAGTCATCCCATGTGTGGGGGCCAGTATAGTCCATAGCACCCATGTGGCTATAATTCTGTTGGTAAGAGTAAGAATAGAAAATGTATAAGCTGCCATGATATGTTTCAATGAGTGAGGCAATGAAAATAATTTGAATAGCATGGGTGTCCCACAATGTCTTTACATTTTTCACACTGAGGAATGTCATAACGGAGGTAGATAACCTCTTTTAAATATTTCAATAGCTTGTGAGGCTGTTAAACTACTGGAAGAAATCAAAAAAATCTGAAATAATAGCTTACTTTAACTTTCTTTGTGAGGTCAGTGAAGTCTCCTTCTTTCTTAAATATTGCAAATTCAGGGCTTTGCAGCACAGCTTCAGAGCGTGTAATCCAGCTATGCAGTTCTGTTAAATCAACGTCAAATCTGGAGAAAACAAATTCACACAGTTTATAGTCCAGAACGATTGGTGCACAGATAATGTAGATATATTTAAAGAAAGGCATGCTATTGCATACAAATATTGCAGAGAAGCAAATAGAACCAAACCATTTCAATTTACTAGGTAAAAATGATTTATTTTATTTATTTTTATATTTCAATTTTTCTTAGTTTTAATAATTTTTTATTGTGCAGGATCTAAACATTTGCTGTTTTATGAATATTGTCTGAATTAATTTGACAGCTTCTGAGAATGACTAATGACAGGGAAGAACAAATGTGAAGTGTATTAAAACAACATGCATATAACGTCCCTGACAGCACATTTGTTTAGTAGTAAAATTGATAATCTATATATTACTAAATATTACATTAAATAATTCTTGAATTTAACCCCAGAGACACAGCTCCAAAATATGTAAGCTGTAGTGGGCTCCTGGTTGGATAATACAGCTGCCACTCAGATCAGAGGAAAGGTCTGCCAAGCAGCTTTGTACAGAAAGCAGAGAGCATTTCACAGGGAAGTCCCTTCTTGGGCACTTGCAAGAGCAGAATGTAGCAGAATAAAACATCAGATTCATGCTACTGCTAGAACTGAAATCTCCAAAAAGGTATCTTTGTACTGCTTTCCCCATCACCTAGTCTATTATCTTTTATATGCCTATAACATAAGGTTAGCACTTTTCAATAAAACTACAATAGACACATATACAATTTACAGTAGTAATATTTTTTTTTTTTTACTTTACCACTGGAATATAAATATATGGATTTCCCAAGATGGGTAACATGATTTAGTAGCAAGTTCCCTGAGTTTACTAAACTATGTTGTATAGTAAAGTGCTATAACGTATTAGACTTTAAAATGGCTTTTTTTTTTCGTGGAAAATTATATTTACAAAATTGAGTAAATGTTTTTTTAGGAATCATTGCTCTGCATCCTGCTCAGACGGAGGAAATGTTTGACACTGGCAGAGTTCAGTGATAAGTGTAAGTCAGGTAGAAATCAGTGCAGACAAAAGAACAAGGTCAGGAAAACAAGCAATGTTGAAAGCCATAAGGGACAGGAACAAACACAAACCCAGGCAGACTGGAACTGATGGACTTTATTGATCAGTGGTGTGGAAAGGACACTTATAAGACTTAAGGTAAACTGTAGGTGAACCAGAGTACAGTAGTAGATATTGACAGTAAAAGGTCAGGTGCAAGAATGTGTGGGTCTCATGCTGCCACTTACTATGCCTCTCTAACAATTCATAAGTATTTGTGAGCATGCAAATAATACTATCTGAAGAGGGAAGAGACACGCTTCATGTGTAGAGAGAGAAAAAAAAAAGGAGACATACAGGCACACAAATGTTGCTCTCCTTTCAGTGTTATGCTTAGAGCATAACATCTTTCCGTGGATAAACAAGAAGACAAGTTGGGTCCATGACTACATTGCGTCGGCTCAGGTCCAGTCTCTTGTCTGAGTGTAGCAGAAAAATAAACCAGCAAAGACGGCTTCTGAGTAGTTAGACAGAAGACAGAAGTTCCCTCTGTCCTTTGGCCCCCAATTGTGGGGTGCTGATTTGTTTTCATGGCATCATGGGGCCTTCTGAAGACCCCCCCAGAGCTGCCATGTTTTGGCACCTATTACGCAATGTAATAGTGCCGTGACGCAGTGGTCACTGCATAATGGGCTAAATGTGTTAAATTGTGTGTTTAAGGTTGGCATTAAATTTTATGAATGTTGAAAAGGGGGATAACTTCTAGAAGCATTAGTTAGGGGGTGTTTGCTCCACCTATCCCATCTAGAGGGTCTGCTTTTTAAATTAGTAGTGCAGTGTGAGATAGAGCAGCAAACTATGCAGACATAGAGCAGCACAGTAGAAAGTAGCCAACCCAGGGTATGGAGGAGACAGTGTCAGCCAAATACCAGCCTCTGAAGAAGGATTAGAAGGTTTAGAAACTATTATAGCTGGAGATACAGGTCAATGCTGGAGATAAAAGCCATTAAAGGTAACACACATATATTGGCCATGGACTGGAAATTTGGTTCTGTTAGAAGCTTCAGGCTTACTTCTATAATAAAGAGACAGATTGGCCTCATAGATTGTAAGCTCTTGTGTTGCAACTCTTGGCTGAATTTATGTATGTATATTTACATTGAAAAGTGACTCAGAGCAGATGCACTGTCAACCCCATATTACAGTCTCAGGACAAATTGTTCTATGTAAAATTGACAAGAGTTGTGCCTACTTGTACAAGTATCTGTATTTGCACTTTGCCATTATCTCCAGAAAAGAACTGTTATTTGTTCCAAACCTGGCCTCATCATTGTGAACCATAAATGCAATCTCTCTGCCTTGCACCCTTACAATGAAGCATCAACACCAAGAGCACCCCAACTACCATCAGGCAGGAGACCCCTCACACCAGGGTGTGTCCTGAGGGAAATAAGGGGCATACTGCTCCCCACTACCGTGAGTGGTGCTGAGGGCACTAAAAAAGGACCAACAACCCAGTGAGTAGTCAATACCTCTCAAAGATGCTACTACCAGTCCCATCCTCTCCACCTTAAACCTCCCATGTTGGTTTGCTGCAATAGAATACCAGTAAAATCACTTTTCAAAGCAATGCAGAAGTATAACTGTGAATAGCATAAAAGACTGACTTATTATAGGTGCAAGACTAAATAAAAAGAAGGATCAATCAGTTAAATAAATTTTTCAAAAATATAAAAAATTAAATATTCAAAATTCGAAAATAAACTTTTTTCCCATGTATGAGTTTTTTTTAAAAAACGACTGTATTGGTTTTAGAATAATTATGTAACTAGCATTGTAAATGCTATAATATTAGAAAAGTCTATATTGACTTTTTTTGCCACCTTGCCTCCCCCAAAAATATGATAAAAAGTTATAAAAAATGTGCATGTTCCAAATGTGAGTCTAATGAAAAATATAGCTTGTGTGTAGGGATGAGCGAACTCGAACTGTATAGTTCGGGTTCGTACCGAATTTTGGGGTGTCCGTGACACGGACCCGAACCCGGACATTTTCGTAAAAGTCCGGGTTCGGGTTCGGTGTTCGTCGCTTTCTTCGCGCTTTTGTGACGCTTTCTTGGCGCTTTTTGAAAGGCTGCAAAGCAGCCAATCAACAAGCGTCATACTACTTGCCCCAAGAGGCCATCACAGCCATGCCTACTATTGGCATGGCTGTGATTGGCCAGAGCACCATGTGACCCAGCCTCTATTTAAGCTGGAGTCACATAGCGCCGCCCGTCACTCTGCTCTGATTAGCGTAGGGAGAGGTTGCGGCTGCGACAGTAGGGCGAGATTAGGCAGATTAACTCCTCCAAAGGACTTGATTAACTGATCGATCTGCAGCTGTGGATCATTGAGCTGCTGATCCTCAATTGCTCACTGTTTTTAGGCTGCCCAGACCGTTTGTCAGTCACATTTTTCTGGGGTGATCGGCGGCCATTTTGTGTCTTGTGGTGCGCCAGCACAAGCTGCGACCAAGTGCATTTAACCCTCAATGGTGTGGTTGTTTTTTGGCTAAAGCCTACATCAGGGTGAAGCTGTCACACCAAGTGCATTTAACCAGCAATAGTCTGTTCATTTTTTGGCCATATACAAAATCAGGGGCAAGCTGCGCCTGTCACCAAGTGCATTTAACCCTCAATGGTGTGGTTGTTTTTTGGCTAAAGCCTACATCAGGGTGAAGCTGTCACACCAAGTGCATTTAACCAGCAATAGTCTGTTCATTTTTTGGCCATATACAAAATCAGGGGCAAGCTGCGCCTGTCACCAAGTGCATTTAACCCTCAATGGTGTGGTTGTTTTTTGGCTAAAGCCTACATCAGGGTGAAGCTGTCACACCAAGTGCATTTAACCAGCAATAGTCTGTTCATTTTTTGGCCATATACAAAATCAGGGGCAAGCTGCGCCTGTCACCAAGTGCATTTAACCCTCAATGGTGTGGTTGTTTTTTGGCTAAAGCCTACATCAGGGTGAAGCTGTCACACCAAGTGCATTTAACCAGCAATAGTCTGTTCATTTTTTGGCCATATACAAAATCAGGGGCAAGCTGCGCCTGTCACCAAGTGCATTTAACCCTCAATGGTGTGGTTGTTTTCTGGCTAAAGCCTACATCAGGGTGAAGCTGTCACACCAAGTGCATTTAACCAGCAATAGTCTGTTTATTTTTTGGCCATATACTACATCAGGGGCAAGCTGCGCCCGTCACCAAGTGCATTTAACCCTCAGTAGTGTGGTTGGTCAAGCTGTGACACCAAGTGCATTTAACCAGCAATAGTCTGTTCATTTTTTGGCCATATACTACATCAGGGGCAAGCTGCGCCCGTCACCAAGTGCATTTAACCAGCAATAGTGTGGTTATTTTTTGGCCATATCCCAGTCTAATTCTGTCACTAAATCCATACCGGTCACCCAGCGCCTAAATACTAGGCCTCAAATTTATATCCCGCTAAATCTCTCGTTACCGCTGTCCTGTTGTAGCTGGGAAAGTTATTTAGTGTCCGTCAAAGCACATTTTTTGTTCTGGGTTGAAGTACAATTCCCAATTTAGCAATTTCATAATTTAGTGGTTTCTGCTATATCAGAGCTATTTGAAATCTATCCCTAAAAGGGTATATAATATTCAAGGTGCACATTGGGTCATTCAGAATAACTTCACACACACCCGCTACTGTGTATTTTCAAGTCTAATTCTGTCACTAAACCCATACCTGTCACCCAGCGCCTAAATACTAGGCCTCAAATTTATATCCTGCTAAATCTCTCGTTACCGCTGTCCTGTTGTAGCTGGGAAAGTTATTTAGTGTCCGTCAAAGCACATTTTTTGTTCTGGGTTGAAGTACAATTCCCAATTTAGCAATTTCATAATTTAGTGGTTTCTGCTATATCAGAGCTATTTGAAATCTATCCCTAAAAGGGTATATAATATTCAAGGTGCACATTGGGTCATTCAGAATAACTTCACACACACCCGCTACTGTGTATTTTCAAGTCTAATTCTGTCACTAAACCCATACCTGTCACCCAGCGCCTAAATACTAGGCCTCAAATTTATATCCTGCTAAATCTCTCGTTACCGCTGTCCTGTTGTAGCTAGGAAAGTTATTTAGTGTCCGTCAAAGCACATTTTTTGTTCTGGGTTGAAATACAATTCCCAATTTAGCAATTTCATAATTTAGTGGTTTCTGCTATATCAGAGCTATTTGAAATCTATCCCTAAAAGGGTAGATCATATTGAAGGTGCACATAGGGTCATTCAGAATAACTTCACACACACCCGCTACTGTGTATTTCCAAGTCTAATTCTGTCACTAAACCCATACCTGTCACCCAGCGCCTAAATACTAGGCCTCAAATTTATATCCCGCTAAATCTCTCGTTACCGCTGTCCTGTTGTAGCTGGGAAAGTTATTTAGTGTCCGTCAAAGCACATTTTTTGTTCTGGGTTGAAGTACAATTCCCAATTTAGCAATTTCATAATTTAGTGGTTTCTGCTATATCAGAGCTATTTGAAATCTATCCCTAAAAGGGTATATAATATTCAAGGTGCACATTGGGTCATTCAGAATAACTTCACACACACCCGCTACTGTGTATTTCCAAGTCTAATTCTGTCACTAAACCCATACCTGTCACCCAGCGCCTAAATACTAGGCCTCAAATTTATATCCTGCTAAATCTCTCGTTACCGCTGTACTGTTGTTGCTTGGAAAGATATTTAGTGTCCGTCAAAGCACATTTTTTGTTCTGGGTTGAAGTACAATTCCCAATTTAGCAATTTCATAATTTAGTGGTTTCTGCTATATCAGAGCTATTTGAAATCTATCCCTAAAAGGGTATATAATATTCAAGGTGCACATTGGGTCATTCAGAATAACTTCACACACACCCGCTACTGTGTATTTCCAAGTCTAATTCTGTCACTAAACCCATACCTGTCACCCAGCGCCTAAATACTAGGCCTCAAATTTATATCCTGCTAAATCTCTCGTTACCGCTGTACTGTTGTTGCTTGGAAAGATATTTAGTGTCCGTCAAAGCACATTTTTTGTTCTGGGTTGAAGTACAATTCCCAATTTAGCAATTTCATAATTTAGTGGTTTCTGCTATATCAGAGCTATTTGAAATCTATCCCTAAAAGGGTATATAATATTCAAGGTGCACATTGGGTCATTCAGAATAACTTCACACACACCCGCTACTGTGTATTTCCAAGTCTAATTCTGTCACTAAACCCATACCTGTCACCCAGCGCCTAAATACTAGGCCTCAAATTTATATCCTGCTAAATCTCTCGTTACCGCTGTACTGTTGTTGCTTGGAAAGATATTTAGTGTCCGTCAAAGCACATTTTTTGTTCTGGGTTGAAGTACAATTCCCAATTTAGCAATTTCATAATTTAGTGGTTTCTGCTATATCAGAGCTATTTGAAATCTATCCCTAAAAGGGTATATAATATTCAAGGTGCACATTGGGTCATTCAGAATAACTTCACACACACCCGCTACTGTGTATTTTCAAGTCTAATTCTGTCACTAAACCCATACCTGTCACCCAGCGCCTAAATACTAGGCCTCAAATTTATATCCTGCTAAATCTCTCGTTACCGCTGTACTGTTGTTGCTGGGCAAGATATTTAGTGTCCGTCAAAGCACATTTTTTGTTCTGGGTTGAAATACAATTCCCAATTTAGCAATTTCATAATTTAGTGGTTTCTGCTATATCAGAGCTATTTGAAATCTATCCCTAAAAGGGTATATAATATTCAAGGTGCACATTGGGTCATTCAGAATAACTTCACACACACCCGCTACTGTGTATTTCCAAGTCTAATTCTGGCACTAAACCCATACCTGTCACCCAGCGCCTAAATACTAGGCCTCAAATTTATATCCCGCTAAATCTGTCCTTAGTGCTGTAGCTGGGCGAGTTATTTAGTGTCCGTTCAAGCACATTTCTTGTTCTGGGTTGAAATACAATTCCCAATTTAGCAATTTCATAATTTAGTGGTTTCTGCTATATCAGAGCTATTTGAAATCTATCCCTAAAAGGGTATATAATATTCAAGGTGCACATTGGGTCATTCAGAATAACTTCACACACACCCGCTACTGTGTATTTCCAAGTCTAATTCTGGCACTAAACCCATACCTGTCACCCAGCGCCTAAATATTAGGCCTCAAATTTATATCCCGCTAAATCTGTCCTTAGTGCTGTAGCTGGGCGAGTTATTTAGTGTCCGTTCAAGCACATTTCTTGTTCTGGGTTGAAATACAATTCCCAATTTAGCAATTTCATAATTTAGTGGTTTCTGCTATATCAGAGCTATTTGAAATCTATCCCTAAAAGGGTATATAATATTCAAGGTGCACATAGGGTCATTCAGAATAACTTCACACACACGCTTCTGTGCATTTCCAAGTCTAATTCTGTCACTAAATCCATACCGGTCACCCAGCGCCTAAATACTAGGCCTCAAATTTATATCCAGCTAAATCTGTCCCTAGTGCTGTAGCTGGGCGAGTTATTTAGTGTCCGTTCAAGCACATTTCTTGTTCTGGGTTGAAATACAATTCCCAATTTAGCAATTTCATAATTTAGTGGTTTCTGCTATATCAGAGCTATTTGAAATCTATCCCTAAAAGGGTATATAATATTCAAGGTGCACATAGGGTCATTCAGAATAACTTCACACACCCGCTACTGTGCATTTCCAAATCTAATTCTGTCACTAAACCCATACCTGTCACCCAGCGCCTAAATACTAGGCCTCAAATTTATATCCCGCTAAATCTCTCGTTACCGCTGTCCTGTTGTGGCTGGGAAAGTTATTTAGTGTCCGTCAAAGCACATTTTTTGTTCTGGGTTGAAATACAATTCCCAATTTAGCAATTTCATAATTTAGTCGTTTCTGCTATATCAGAGCTATTTGAAATCTATCCCTAAAAGGGTAGATCATATTGAAGGTGCACATAGGGTCATTCAGAATAACTTCACACACACGCTTCTGTGCATTTCCAAGTCTAATTCTGTCACTAAATCCATACCGGTCACCCAGCGCCTAAATACTAGGCCTCAAATTTATATCCCGCTGAATTTGAATACAATACATTGGGCCGAATAATATATTTGTTGTTGTGGTGAACCATAACAATGAGAAAAACATCTAGTAAGGGACGCGGACGTGGACATGGTCGTGGTGGTGTTAGTGGACCCTCTGGTGCTGGGAGAGGACGTGGCCGTTCTGCCACATCCACACGTCCTAGTGTACCAACTACCTCAGGTCCCAGTAGCCGCCAGAATTTACAGCGATATATGGTGGGGCCCAATGCCGTTCTAAGGATGGTAAGGCCTGAGCAGGTACAGGCATTAGTCAATTGGGTGGCCGACAGTGGATCCAGCACGTTCACATTATCTCCCACCCAGTCTTCTGCAGAAAGCGCACAGATGGCGCCTGAAAACCAACCCCATCAGTCTGTCACATCACCCCCATGCATACCAGGGAAACTGTCTCAGCCTCAAGTTATGCAGCAGTCTCTTATGCTGTTTGAAGACTCCGCTGGCAGGGTTTCCCAAGGGCATCCACCTAGCCCTTCCCCAGCGGTGAAAGACATAGAATGCACTGACGCACAACCACTTATGTTTCCTGATGATGAGGACATGGGAATACCACCTCAGCATGTCTCTGATGATGACGAAACACAGGTGCCAACTGCTGCGTCTTTCTGCAGTGTGCAGACTGAACAGGAGGTCAGGGATCAAGACTGGGTGGAAGACGATGCAGGGGACGATGAGGTCCTAGACCCCACATGGAATGAAGGTCGTGCCACTGACTTTCACAGTTCGGAGGAAGAGGCAGTGGTGAGACCGAGCCAACAGCGTAGCAAAAGAGGGAGCAGTGGGCAAAAGCAGAACACCCGCCGCCAAGAGACTCCGCCTGCTACTGACCGCCGCCATCTGGGACCGAGCACCCCAAAGGCAGCTTCAAGGAGTTCCCTGGCATGGCACTTCTTCAAACAATGTGCTGACGACAAGACCCGAGTGGTTTGCACGCTGTGCCATCAGAGCCTGAAGCGAGGCATTAACGTTCTGAACCTGAGCACAACCTGCATGACCAGGCACCTGCATGCAAAGCATGAACTGCAGTGGAGTAAACACCTTAAAACCAAGGAAGTCACTCAGGCTCCCCCTGCTACCTCTTCTGCTGCTGCCGCCTCGGCCTATTCTGCTGCTGCCGCCTCGGCCTCTTCCTCCGCCTCTGGAGGAACGTTGGCACCTGCCGCCCAGCAAACAGGGGATGTACCACCAACACCACCACCACCACCTCCGTCACCAAGCGTCTCAACCATGTCACACGCCAGCGTTCAGCTCTCCATCTCACAAACATTTGATAGAAAGCGTAAATTCCCACCTAGCCACCCTCGATCCCTGGCCCTGAATGCCAGCATTTCTAAACTACTGGCCTATGAAATGCTGTCATTTAGGCTGGTGGACACAGACAGCTTCAAACAGCTCATGTCGCTTGCTGTCCCACAGTATGTTGTTCCCAGCCGGCACTACTTCTCCAAGAGAGCCGTGCCTTCCCTGCACAACCAAGTATCCGATAAAATCAAGTGTGCACTGCGCAACGCCATCTGTGGCAAGGTCCACCTAACCACAGATACGTGGACCAGTAAGCACGGCCAGGGACGCTATATCTCCCTAACTGCACACTGGGTAAATGTAGTGGCAGCTGGGCCCCAGGCGGAGAGCTGTTTGGCGCACGTCCTTCCGCCGCCAAGGATCGCAGGGCAACATTCTTTGCCTCCTGTTGCCACCTCCTCCTTCTCGGCTTCCTCCTCCTCTTCTTCCACCTGCTCATCCAGTCAGCCACACACCTTCACCACCAACTTCAGCACAGCCCGGGGTAAACGTCAGCAGGCCATTCTGAAACTCATATGTTTGGGGGACAGGCCCCACACCGCACAGGAGTTGTGGCGGGGTATAGAACAACAGACCGACGAGTGGTTGCTGCCGGTGAGCCTCAAGCCCGGCCTGGTGGTGTGTGATAATGGGCGAAATCTCGTTGCAGCTCTGGGACTAGCCAATTTGACGCACATCCCTTGCTTGGCGCATGTGCTGAATTTGGTGGTGCAGAAGTTCATTCACAACTACCCCGACATGTCAGAGCTGCTGCATAAAGTGCGGGCCGTCTGTTCGCGCTTCCGGCGTTCACATCCTGCTGCTGCTCGCCTGTCTGCGCTACAGCGTAACTTCGGCCTTCCCGCTCACCGCCTCATATGCGACGTGCCCACCAGGTGGAACTCCACCTTGCACATGCTGGACAGACTGTGCGAGCAGCAGCAGGCCATAGTGGAGTTTCAGCTGCAGCACGCACGGGTCAGTCGCACTACAGAACAGCACCACTTCACCACCAATGACTGGGCCTCCATGCGAGACCTGTGTGCCCTGTTGCGCTGTTTCGAGTACTCCACCAACATGGCCAGTGGCGATGACACCGTTATCAGCGTTACAATACCACTTCTATGTCTCCTTGAGAAAACACTTAGGGCGATGATGGAAGAGGAGGTGGCCCAGGAGGAGGAGGAGGAGGAGGAGGAAGAGGGGTCATTTTTAGCACTTTCAGGCCAGTCTCTTCGAAGTGACTCAGAGGGAGGTTTTTGGCAACAGCAGAGGCCAGGTACAAATGTGGCCAGCCAGGGCCCACTACTGGAGGACGAGGAGGACGAGGATGAGGAGGAGGTGGAGGAGGATGAGGATGAAGCATGGTCACAGCGGGGTGGCACCCAACGCAGCTCGGGTCCATCACTGGTGCGTGGCTGGGGGGAAAGGCAGGACGATGACGATACGCCTCCCACAGAGGACAGCTTGTCCTTATCCCTGGGCAGCCTGGCACACATGAGCGACTACATGCTGCAGTGCCTGCGCAACGACAGCAGAGTTGCCCACATTTTAACCTGTGCGGACTACTGGGTTGCCACCCTGCTGGATCCACGCTACAAAGACAATGTGCCCACCTTACTTCCTGCACTGGAGCGTGATAGGAAGATGCGCGAGTACAAGCGCACGTTGGTAGACGCGCTACTGAGAGCATTCCCAAATGTCACAGGGGAACAAGTGGAAGCCCAAGGCCAAGGCAGAGGAGGAGCAAGAGGTCGCCAAGGCAGCTGTGTCACGGCCAGCTCCTCTGAGGGCAGGGTTAGCATGGCAGAGATGTGGAAAACTTTTGTCAACACGCCACAGCTAACTGCACCACCACCTGATACGCAACGTGTTAGCAGGAGGCAACATTTCACTAACATGGTGGAACAGTACGTGTGCACACCCCTCCACGTACTGACTGATGGTTCGGCCCCATTCAACTTCTGGGTCTCTAAATTGTCCACGTGGCCAGAGCTAGCCTTTTATGCCTTGGAGGTGCTGGCCTGCCCGGCAGCCAGCGTTTTGTCTGAACGTGTATTCAGCACGGCAGGGGGCGTCATTACAGACAAACGCAGCCGCCTGTCTACAGCCAATGTGGACAAGCTGACGTTCATAAAAATGAACCAGGCATGGATCCCACAGGACCTGTCCGTCCCTTGTCCAGATTAGACATTAACTACCTCCCCATAACCATATATTATTGGACTCCAGGGCACTTCCTCATTCAATCCTATTTTTATTTTCATTTTACCATTATATTGCGAGGCTACCCAAAGTTGAATGAACCTCTCCTCTGCCTGTGTGCTAGGCCTAAATATATGCCAATGGACTGTTGCAGTGGTGGCTGACATGAAGCCTGATTCTCTGCTATGACATGCAGACTAATTCTCTGCTGACATGAAGCCAGATTGTCTGTTACGGGACCTCTCTCCTCTGCCTGGGTGCTGGGCCTAAATTTATGACAATGGACTGTTGCAGTGGTGGCTGACGTGAAGCCTGATTCTCTGCTATGACATGCAGACTGATTCTCTGCTGACATGAAGCCAGATTGTCTGTTACTGGACCTCTCTGCTCTGCCTGTGTGCTAGGCCTAAATATATGCCAATGGACTGTTGCAGTGGTGGGTGACGTGAAGCCTGATTCTCTGCTATGATATGAAGACTGATTCTCTGCTGACATGAAGCCAGATTGTCTGTTAAGGGACCTCTCTCCTCTGCCTGGGTGCTGGGCCTAAATTTATGAAAACGGACTCTTACAGTCCTGGGTGACGTGAATCCTGATTTTCTGCTATGACATGCAGACTGATTCTCTGCTGACATGAAGCCAGATCGTCTGTTACGGGACCTCTCTGCTCTGCCTGTGTGCTAGGCCTAAATATATGCCAATGGACTGTTGCAGTGGTGGGTGACGTGAAGCCTCATTCTCTCCTATGACATGCAGACTGATTCTCTGCTGACATGAAGCCAGATTGTCTGTTACGGGACCTCTCTGCTCTGCCTGTGTGCTAGGCCTAAATATATGCCAATGGACTGTTGCAGTGGTGGCTGACGTGAAGCCTCATTCTCTGCTATGACATGCAGACTGATTCTCTGCTGACATGAAGCCAGATTCTCTGTTACGGGACCTCTCTCCTCTGCCTGTGTGTGTGCTGGGCCTAAATATATGCCAATGGACTGTTGCAGTGGTGGCTGACGTGAAGCCTCATTCTCTGCTATGACATGCAGACTGATTCTCTGCTGACATGAAGCCAGATTCTCTGTTACGGGACCTCTCTCCTCTGCCTGTGTGTGTGCTGGGCCTAAATATATGCCAATGGACTGTTGCAGTGGTGGCTGACGTGAAGCCTCATTCTCTGCTATGACATGCAGACTGATTCTCTGCTGACATGAAGCCAGATTCTCTGTTACGGGACCTCTCTCCTCTGCCTGTGTGTGTGCTGGGCCTAAATATATGCCAATGGACTGTTGCAGTGGTGGCTGACGTGAAGCCTCATTCTCTGCTATGACATGCAGACTGATTCTCTGCTGACATGAAGACAGATCCTCTGTTACGGGACCTCTCTCCTCTGCCTGTGTGCTAGGCCTAAATATATGCCAATGGACTGTTGCAGTGGTGGCTGACGTGAAGCCTCATTCTCTGCTATGACATGCAGACTAATTCTCTGCTGACATGAAGACAGATTCTCTGTTACGGGACCTCCCTCCTCTGCCTGGGTGCTGGGCCTAAATATATGCCAATGGACTGTTGCAGTGGTGGCTGACGTGAAGCCTCATTCTCTGCTATGACATGCAGACTGATTCTCTGCTGACATGAAGACAGATTCTCTGTTACGGGACCTCCCTCCTCTGCCTGGGTGCTGGGCCTAAATATATGCCAATGGACTGTTGCAGTGGTGGCTGACGTGAAGCCTCATTCTCTGCTATGACATGCAGACTAATTCTCTGCTGACATGAAGACAGATTCTCTGTTACGGGACCTCTCTCCTCTGCCTGGGTGCCGGGGCCTAAATATCTGAGAATGGACTGTTCCAGTGGTGGGTGACGGGAAGCCAGATTCTCTGCTATGGAACCTCTCTCCAATTGATTTTGGTTAATTTTTATTTATTTAATTTTTATTTTAATTCATTTCCCTATCCACATTTGTTTGCAGGGGATTTACCTACATGTTGCTGCCTTTTGCAGCCCTCTAGCTCTTTCCTGGGCTGTTTTACAGCCTTTTTAGTGCCGAAAAGTTCGGGTCCCCATTGACTTCAATGGGGTTCGGGTTCGGGACGAAGTTCGGATCGGGTTCGGATCCCGAACCCGAACATTTCCGGGATGTTCGGCCGAACTTCTCGAACCCGAACATCCAGGTGTTCGCTCAACTCTACTTGTGTGGTAGTAAGCTTTACTAATGGTAGGCAGTTGCCAGGATTGGATGCAACATAAGGGTTTTATTGGAAAAACAATAACAACAATTGTTGACAACAGGACATAAAGCACTTATCTTCAGCCCTCATGTGTCATTTAACAGTTGATTTTTAAACGGCAGAAATACAGGAGTCACCTTTGTGCAGAGTCTTGTCTCTTTCTTTCTCTGGAACACTGTGGAAAGGAATGCTCCCAAGTCCTCTCCAGACCAACACACACACACTCTTTAGTCACTCCTAAATCCGGGACCCAAATTCCAGCTACCACAAACTCAGCGATCTAACATTACTGGTTGCATTTACCTCCGGGATTTACATCACTGAGAGCAGCAGTCTCAGTGACACATACTTGCCATCAAAAACCTCATACCTTCGATGTTTACACTTGCCATGCAAAAAAAACTATGCCTTAGGCTGAATTCACACATCCATGAAACACAGTCCGTGAGATAACGGACTGGCATCCTGCTTAGTGCAGAATCGCACGCCGTCATTGGTTGCTATGATGCCATGTGCTTTGTGCCTCCGCCGCAGTACAGTAATACACTCGCATGATCTATACAATTGTAATACTGTACAGCAGCCCGAAGCTCACGGCGTCATAGCAATAGCAATTCCGTTTTACGGAATTTGAAAAAACTTGGCTATGAAAATGAAAAGTCTAATTTCTTCCAATAAAATGTTGCTTTAGCCCCAAATTTTTTATCTTCACAAGGGGTAACAGGAGAAAAAGCACCCCATAATTTGTTACCCATTTTCTCCTGAATACGGCAACACCCCATATGTGGTGGTAATCTGCTGTGGGGGCACATGGCAGGTCTCAGAACAGAAGGAGCGCAATATTGTTTTTGCAGCGCAGATTTTGATTAATTGGTTTATGGGCGCCATTGGTCTTATGTGGGGGCTCACTTTTTTGTGGAATGAGGTGACCTTTTCATT
>NC_058082.1:247026010-247155260 GCF_014858855.1 Bufo gargarizans
CAGGTATATCATATTATCACATGTCCATTGTTCTAAACCTGCTGAATACTTAACAATCAGTGACTGACCTACTGACCTTTACACGGCATCCTAAAGGTAACATGGTAATGTACTGTAGTCTGTAAATCTGAAAAAAGACCTATGTCCATCCACTTCAGCTTATTAAGTTGTTCCAAAGGAAGGCTAAAAGACCCTTGCAGTAGAAGCCAGGCTTGAGAAAGGCTGAGTTTCAGCCGAAACGTTGCTGCTGTATTTTGTCTTGAGGTCGCAATAAAATATTGGATGATGTGAGCTGCTGCCGGTGCCATTCTTGTTTTTCGTTCATCATATGGCCTGTTGGATTAAGGGTCAACGGTGAGGCTGTTGCATCGTATTTCCACATCGACCAAAGACCGCTTTGTGCTGCTTCTACCTACATTTTATCATCATCCCCGCTCCAGTCTCCTCATAGAAGCTGATCACATTAGTTTGAAAGGACCGATCCCTCATACACCCATGTTAATACAACAGTATACACTCATTTTCATTGAGACACCCCAGGACACCATCACTTATAAAACCTTCACACCAGTTACCCCCAATAGAGGTTAAACTGAGACCTGCAGCTTCCAAGTTCACCTTTTGACCCTTTTTTAAAAAAATTATTGGCACCACATTTGCTATGTACCTGTTTTCTCTGAAACCGACTCCGTCACGTTACAATGCAGGTAATCTGGCCTTTACAAAAATATCGCACCTACCGGTTGTTTAGCATGTTCATCTTCATTAGGCTATATGCACATGTGCCTTTTTTGCGGTCCGCAAACCGCAGATCCGCAAAAAAAGGAAGCCGCCCGTGTGCCTTCCGCAATTTGCAGAACGGAATTGGCGGCCCATTGTAGAAATGCCTATTCTTGTCCACAAAACGGACAAGAATAGGACATGTTATATTTTTTTGTGGGGCCACGGAATGGAGCAACGGATGCGGACAGCACACGGAGTGCTGTCCGCATCTTTTGCCGCACCATTGAAGTGAATGCGTCCACACCCAAGCCGCAAAAACTGTGGCTCGGATGCGGACCACACAAATGGTTGTGTGCATGAGGCCTTATAAATTATATAAAGTAGCAGTGAAACAAGGACATAAACTAATATTTGTAGTTGCACAAATCCAGCACTTGTGTGATCATTACCCAGAGAGGTATTAACTGCCAACACCTGGGGAAAAAAACGTAATAGCATAAGGCCATGGATCCATAACGCTGGAAAAGAATGCCAGTTATTTTCATTCAGAATCTGCTACTTTGCACAGTGATTTATGGATTTCTAAGATGGGAATTCCAGCTGGCGTGCTTCCTTTAGTCACCTGTAAGCTATAAAATGGCTTGATGATGAACTTAGCAAATAGTTACGTTGTGGTGTATAATATGTATGGGATATGATGGAGAAAAAATAAAAATATTGTCTAAATAGAATTTAATTAAAATCAATATTTTACTTATAGCAGAACATCCAAGATTGTAAAATGATAGACTGCACTAATTTCCTGTTCAAAACATTGCTGCCCAGTACAGCTCTGCTGAAGTTGCGTAGTTCATGGTCATTTTTAGAAATTCAAGGTCATTTTTAGAAATTCAAGGACATTGTTCAAAATGACTGCATACACTTAAATGGGTTGTCTGGCCTACAGATATTGATGATCTATCCTCAAGATAGATGATCAATATCAGATCATCCAGGGTCTGACTTCTGATACACCCACAAATTAAGTGTTTGAAGCGGCCGCAGTGCTTATGCGAGTGCTGCCTACTCTTCAATGTTTAACAGAGTGCCGCCTTAGCTGTCAGTCAGACATTTAACCCCTCAGTTGTGACCATGGCATATGAGACGTCTTTTCCCGGGAGCGCTGCACTTCAGTCGCCTGAACGGCTTCCGTGCGCTGGTGTCAGGGAAGCCATTTGCTGGGGGTGATAGGCTGGAGCCTGTACAAAGCTACAGGTCAATTTCATTGTAGGCCTGCAAGTGACGGTGCTGCATTAGAATATACTGAATTTACCATATACTATTGTATTAAATCACAGTAGTATATGAGAGAAACAATCTAAGGATTGCATTATCAGGTCCCTTAGGGAAGGGGGGGGCGTAAAAAAGTAAAAAAAAAAGTTATAAAAATAATATAATAAAAAATATACAAAATTCAAAGCATCCCCCTTTCCCCATACTAAAATTAAAAATGAAAAAATAAAGCTCATATGCACCAACACATCCCAAAATGGCTAAACTATTGAAATACAAGCATATTTATCCCATACGGTGAAGGCTGCAATGGAAAAAAAAATCTAAAAGTTCTTTATTCACTACATCTCCCCCCAAAAGTTTTTTTTCAATATTAAAACACAAAAAAACGATATTAATGTGGTATCACTGCAATAATACTGACCTGGAGAGTGAAGGGCATTAAGTCAGTTTTATCACATAGGGGACACCATAAAAATGAAACCCATAAAAATGTGGCATAATTGCATTTTTTTCCAATTCCAACCCATGTGGAATTTTTTCCCAGCTTCCCTCTAGATCTTATGCAATATTAAATGTTGCCATTAGAAAGTGCAACTTGTTCCACAAACCACAAGCTTTCATGTTTGTTACGTGAATGGAACCCTTTAGGTTTATCATGGCTCCTGTAGAGCATATCTTCCTTTTCTCTTGTGTAGTCACCAGCTGTTGGGTTCAGGTAACTCGCCTACTTAATCGCCTACCGAAAACGGATTGCTGATGCCTCCTACATGGGACTGCATTACTGTGTCAGGTGTCTTGCTCAGTGGGCATGTCCTCCCCTCAGGTGAAGCCCAGTTCAGGAGGGTATTCCCTCAGAATTCTTTCTAGTGGTTGCGTACACAAATCTATGCCTCCACAGAGAACAGCACAACGTAGCTATAGGGGGTGCAGAGCAGGGGCGTAAATATAGGGGAAGCAGGGGAAAAAGCTACTTTGGGGCCAAAACTCTGATCGGGCCCACCCAGGAGGAGGACTAAAAGATTATATACAGTGATACTGTAGGAAACAGACAGAGCAGCTGCTGGTAGTTTTTTTTTCTCCAAAATCAAATTTGTATAAAAAATATTAAAAGGACATGTAGAGAGTATTGTGTAGTGCACATATAGCGTGAATCAACACCAGATACTTAAATGAGAACCTAAACACTGTATATCTGAAAGATATGGTACTATGTTTATAAAAATGTTTAATGCTTTGTGTTAAACATACTCATAGTGATTATCTCCTTGTAATACATCTGTACAATATCTACAAGAAATGGGTGTAATAACTATAAATATTACTGATTTGAAATTATATTAAAATAAATGTTTAAAATGAAAAAAATGAATATGGTCATGTAATATGTAATGATAGGAGAAATGTACATCCTTGCAGCAGCTGGACCGTTAAAGTTGTCTTTTTAAGTTATTATATTTGCCTTTTTCTAGTACAAACAGTGACAGATTCACTAGAAGCGTTAAACACTGCAATGACAGAAAGGGTTTTCAAAGCTTTTCTCAGAATAGTGGTCTAGTACAGCCCTTGAGCTCCTTTTCTCTAAGGCTACTTTCACACTAGCGTTCTGAACGGATCCGCTCATAATAATGCAGACGGAGGCTCCGTTCAGAACGGATCCGTCTGCATTAAAATGGCAAAAAAAAAGCTAAGTGTGAAAATAGCCTCGGACGGATCCGTCCAGACTTTCAATGTAAAGTCAATGGGGGACGGATCCGCTTGAAGATTGAGCCACATTGTGGCATCTTCAAACGGATCCGTCCCCATTGACTTACATTGTAAGTCTGGACGGATCCGCACGGATCCGCACGCCTCCGCACGGCCCGGCGGACACCCGAACCCTGCAAACAGCGTTCAGCTGTCCGCCTGTCCGTGCGGAGGCGAGCGGAGCGGAGGCTGAACGCCGCCAGACTGATGCAGTCTGAGCGGATCCGCTCCATTCAGACTGCATCAGGGCTGGACGGCTGCGTTCGGGTCCGCTCGTGAGCTCCTTCAAACGGAGCGCACGAGCGGACCGACGAACGCTAGTGTGAAAGTAGCCTAATATAGTCTGACTCCAAAGCATGCTGTTTCAATACAACTCTGATTATTTTGTTATTGTTGTCCCAATCATTTCTATGCTTGGAAATAGAAATACAGTGTGTGCACATTGTAAACCAGCTCACTTCTAGACAATAAAAACTCATCCTGTTGTAATTCAGCCATTTCTTACTGCATAAACATACAAATTAGTCATTCAGCATTTCTACGCAAATGTGGTTTATACATGGCTGATATCAGGTATATAAAAATCCCTAAAATCCTCCTTTTATTGTTTTTGGAAAGGATCTAAACTAATAGCATTGCTTGGAGGGTTCTTAAGTCATTTATTCTTGAATAACTCGGTTAATATCCATATGTATAACAGTCTCTCTGAAACAGTAAATTTGATTTAATTTAATGTGGCATACCATACTTCTGATGTGCCTTAGTAGTATATTTAGTTCATTGTTCAATCTGGCTTAAAGAGGTTGTTTGGGTTCAGAGCTCAACCAGGACATATCCCCTACTTCACCCAGGCAGCCCCCCAGAAATGAGCATCAGAGCATTTAATATGCCGGTGCTCTCCCATGCCCTGCACCTGATGCTCTCCCTAGCAGAGACCTGGTACGTCACCAGATCTGCTTAAAAAGACCCTGTCCTGCGCGATCCAGCGCAGGGAAATTGAGGTACTCATCTTAGAGGGGATATGTCTGTTCAGCTCTGAACCCAGACCACCCCTTTAAAGAATCCAGTGGTTGGTCTCGCTCAGTGACTATACATACAGAAATACTGGAGCTGTAAATCACTCACTGAGTAGGAAAGCCAACTGGACTCCTAAGTGTTTGACCACTCTGTCAGGTGTGGTCAAACAACCAAAACAAGGAGTGATTTAAAAAAAAAAAAGTCATATCTGTTTTTTATACTTTTTCTTCTTTTATGATCCACTCCTGATTTTGGCTTCCAAAATTGCATGCAGAAACCTGACCGTGTGGCTGTACTCTAAAGAAGACTATACATTAAATAAATGTCAGCCAAATTTCTAATTTGTATAGTCATCTTCTGACTTTCCTCCAATGGCAGATATTGTGGAGAAGATGTATTGGCCAAGTTAGATTGTTACTACAAGAGATGGCAGAGACCATATTTTTCATCCATGTGTTATTTTTATGGGGCCATGCACACATCTGTATTTTTTGGAGATCCAAGTAGCCTCAAATTATAGAACATGTCCTATTCCTATCCATGTGGCAGATAGGAATAGTCCTTTATATTTATGGGAGCGAGAAAAATACGAATGCACATGGAAGTTATTGGATATTACACATGAAACTTATAGTGAAGTCTGGGGTAATAGATGTTGCCTGAATGATCAGCTGACAACTATTTCAAACCCAGAATGAGTAGGAAATAAAAAGTAATAAAGTTATACTCTTTCTTTTTCCCCACAAGACAATAAAAACTACAATTCAACTCATCTGCCCCTGATTTATAATGTGGTTGCAGATAATACTGCTTGTTCAATGTGACAGGTTCCTTTTATTTAGTTTTCTATGTACGATAAACTGCCTTTCTGCCATACGTTTGAAAACTGCAGTGAAAAATTCCAAGGAGGTCATCGATATATACCTACTTCATTGGCAGATGACAGATATATGAGAATGTCTTTTCTAAATGTAACAGACTGGAATATTAAAACTCTCAAAAAAACAATCATTTTCATATTAAAATGCATAATTAAAGGGTTTCTACCACATCGTTTTGACAAATTTAGCTGTCAGACACTAGCAGTCCGCTAGTGTCTGCTCTACCAAACAATGCTATTATAATAGCTTTTTGTGCAGCCGTTTCCATAAAAAACAAACTTTTATTGATATGCTAATGAGCCTCTAGGTGCTATGCGGGCGTCTTTTCAGCACCTAGAGGCTCGGTCTACCTTCACAAAATGCCGCCCAGCGCGTCCCTCCAGCGAATGTCGCAGTGAATGTCTGACCGCTGCCTGCACGGACATCTCGGTCATCGGCGCAGGCACAGTGGAGATGTCTGTGCAGGGAGCGGTCAGACATTCACTGCGCCTGCGCCGATGACTGAGATGTCTGTGCAGGCAGCGGTCAGACATTCACTGCGCCTGCACCGAAGACAGACGCGCACGGCGCAGGCGCGAGAATTCGTCCGCTGACTCAGAGGTAGGATCGCATTCCAGAGGAGATGGGCGGGCTGGAGGGACGCGCTGGGCGGCATTTTGTGAAGGTAGACCGAGCCTCTAGGTGCTAAAAAGACGCCCATATAGCACCTAGAGGCTCATTAGCATATCAATAAAAGTTTGTTTTTTATGGAAGCGGCTGCACAAAAAGCTATTGTAATAGCATTGTTTGGTAGAGCAGACACTAGCGGATCGCTAGTGTCTGACAGCTAAATTTGTCAAAACAATGTGGTAGAAACCCTTTAAAGTTGCAAGGTCTGAAATCGCTTTGAAGTAAAGCACATCTGCAGTCATCGGGCGCATGGCAAGGGGTCCCTTAAAGTACATTTTGGTTGTGATGCCAGTTGCAGTGAAGCAACAAGGGCACAGTGCCCCTTTTAGTGATATAGTAGATAGTACCCAGGTGTAGGAATGGACCCCAGAAAAATAGGGGGGGATAATTGAGGAGTTTGAAAAAATAACTTGAGTCCAGACCTTGTGATGAACTTCAATAACAGCTTTACTTGAATAAACATTTCTTCAGGAGGAAAACTCCTCTCTGCTACATCTGTCACATCTGTTGCTCTCTGGCTCTGCCGTGCTGACAGGCTGACTAAAGAACTCAGCTTCTCCTTTATGCTGTACTTCACTTTGTAGTCTGGTCTGTCTCTAAATCATGCCAGGGAAAACTCCTCCTGGCTTCAGAGGCTTCAAGCTGTTGCCTCCATATCCAGCAGAGCTGAAGGTGCTCTAGCTGGCCTAGAAAGGGCTCGTCCGACAGGAACTTGCCCTTGCTTCCTTCCCCTAGCAGGGGGTAAGCTAGACTGACTAGGAACTGAACTCCACCCTTGCTGCAGGAAGTGGGACTCGCCCACTCCTCCACAAAGGGGGGTGTTAGAATGGAATCTATGTACCTGTAGCTCTGCCATGTTAGCTACCACCTGCTGGTGAACTAGGTACATTACATTTGAACACAACAGTTGCAAAAAAATAAATAAAAAAAAGCTCATTATGCAGGACCTGGAAATAAATACAAAGGATGACACTATATTAGCCCATTAAAGGAAGTAGCTTGTGCTGAGGGTATGCTCTAAGGGTACCAGGGAAAAATGTAAGTGGTGCGTGAAAATACACATACATAGACTGACATATAGACGGCTACCAAAGGGTTCCTGCCCATATGAGTAGGGTGTCTAACCACGGTTTTCCCTCTCGCAGCGCACCAATAAACCAAAAATACTGCACAAAGCTCTCAGATACACCACTACGTGGCCATAGTCGTATATGGAGTGTGGGGGTGTCATGTACTGTAATCCCTCCACGATGCTATGAGACGCCCGCAAATAGAAGGGTGGCTTCATCCTGTATTCCCTTCCTAGCACCAAGGTCTAATCATGCTTTATGCTTTGTCACCTTGATGTCTGAGCTGGTAGCTACACAATTTTCCTTGGCTATGTACAAGGCCTTAAGACATACACAAATTAGGAGGATGAGGCAGTGCTCTCCAATCTCTACCGGGGGACTAATCCCTCCAAACATACATTAGCAGCGGGTTACCCTTGTCGTTGTTGTGACTTACCACTTGGTTCCCCCTGTGTAGCTATACAATACAATGTATAACTAGGCTATCTAGCTAACACAAGGTCACATAAGAACCATTAGTATTTAGCAACCTCAGAGGCAGTCCATATGAGCAATGTGACATACCAGACATCCTCAGAGGCAGTCCATAAAGCTAGAAAAGTAAGGTCGCTCACTATCTGGCTAACAATATAAAGTGCAAAGTCCATAAAAAAAAGTGCATAGATCACATTGCAGTACCCATATAAGAGTCCAGATAATGGGCAGTATACTTGAAACATTGCTAAACCTGAAAAAGATTAAGGAAAATCAAATAGATAAGGAAATACTTAATGCAATAAAATAGTGCAAGAAAACCACATTAGAGTCAATTTCTTCAGTGCTTGAGGATCCATTGCAAACTGGAACAAAAGTGCAAAAGAGTCCTTTGAAATCCATGGGAAATAACGCAACGTCATTATTTGTAATCCACATGAGGTAGCAAAGTCATTTGGGTAGTAATATAAAATAGCAGCACAGGGACATGCACCTGCTTCCTTCCCCTAGCAGGGGGTAAGCTAGACTGACTAGGAACTGAACTCCACCCTTGCTGCGGGAAGTGGGACTTTCCCACTCCTCCATAGAGGGGGGTGTTAGAATGGAATGGAAAGCTCAATTCTATGTGGTCCCTAACACTAGTTCCTACCTGTTATGGGCCACGACAGCCACACAAAGTCCAGGGAGCGCAGGTACAGCATGCACGCCAAGCACAATCTGCTTTTAACCCCGTCCGGTGCCATTACAGCTTTCATCGGATCCAGGGATGCAAGTACCAACATACATGCTGAGCCCACTATATACTTATACCAAATGGGCTCAGAATGCATGTTGGTACTTGCATCCCTGGATCCGATGAAAGCTGTAATGGCACCGGACGGGGTTAAAAGTAGATTGTGCTTGGCGTGCATGATGTACCTGCGCTCCCTGGACTTTGTGTGGCTGTCGTGGCCCATAACAGGTAGGAACTAGTGTTAGGGACCACTGATGAAGGCGACCTTGACGTGGTGAGTGGTTATTACGCTTTAGCCAAAATGTACACCAATGCCTTATTCAACATCCAGCATAAAGGCAGGGCAGAGTGCTGGTTTGCAGAGTGCGATTGCATTTGTGTTTTTGCGTTTGTATCTGTATTTCGCCATAGCAATGAGCACCTGCATACAAGGTTGTGCGGGCTGACCCCCCCACATTTTTTTCTTTGTAGTATATATTGAAGGTGTGGCGATCTCCAAGCAGTCATGCACACCTGACCAGTTAATCTGCCCTGGAGGCTGTTTTTAAAGTCAGTATAAAACTGAGTCTGCTTATATAGCACCTACCAGTAGCCATTAGGCTCCAGGAGAAGTATATAGTGGGCTCAGCATGCATGTTGGTACTTGCATCCCTGGATCCGATAAAAGCTGTAATGGCACTGGACGGGGTTAAAAGCAGATTGTGCTTGGCGTGCATGCTGTACCTGCGCTCCCTGGACTTTGTGTGGCAGTCGTGGCCCATAACAGGTAGGAACTAGTGTTAGGGACCACTCATGAAGGCGACCTTGACGTGGTGAGTGGCTTATTACGCTTTAGCCAAAATGTACACCAATGCCTTATTCAACATCCAGCATAAAGGCAGGGCAGAGTGCTGGTTTGCAGAGTGCGATTGCATTTGTGTTTTTGCGTTTGTATCTGTATTTCGCCATAGCAATGAGCACCTGCATACAAGGTTGTGCGGGATGACCCCCCCCCACACACACACACACACACACACACATTCAATTCTATGTATCTGTAACTCTCCATGTTTGCTGCCACCTGCCGGTGAACCAGGCACATTACATTTGAACACAACAGTTGCAAAATAGGAAATGCGCATTATACAGGGCCTGGAAACAAATACATAGGATTACACTATACTAGCCCATTAAAGATAGTAGCAGGGTGCAGAAGCGGTAATGCTACTCTGGGGCGTTACATATCTAACACCTTTTTACTCCCAAGTGGCGCATTTTATAGCCAATAAATTTAAAGCCTTTGAAGTTAAGACATGGAATTCAAATATACACCCATGATCAGAGAGTAAAAACCTAAAAATGAGATTTTTGGCACGCCAAGCAGCAGTGTCCATGGAATGAAAACATCTTATTGCTTATAAATGTAATTACTGGTTGTTTTTGGTTCAGTTAAATACTTGCAGCTACACTAATTTAAAACATACTTTGAACTGCTTTATGAGTATGTTTCTTCTATTATAGACCATAAACAGAGCCGGCATGTGCAAACCTACATGAGTTTTAGGTTTTAACAGTAGTATAAGTGTTAATTATTTTTACATGTATACATTTTACCTAAGCCAATAAAACTGGATGTGTATCATGCATTAATCAGACAAATATATATTTTATAATATATAGAAAAAAAATATATGATGTTTCTCTACTTCTTGTTTGAAATATAAGCAGTAGGTAGGAATAAATATGATTAATTAAAGCCACTGCCCAGAGGGATATGGTGTGACTCCGGACAGTGGCTAAACAGATATAAAAATAGTTTTTTCACTAAGATCTAGTTGGCTTCTATTAGCCACTACAGCACCTGGAGGTAGTCATTGTGACAGATGTCGCCAAGACTTTCAGATGACCCATTCAGTAGCAAGTGGTACTCTAAATGAATGAAGTGGGTAGGCCCCAGGGGTGAATTGGCTATTGATGTACTATGAAAAATCCCAATGGGCCCATTAATATATGGTGTCATGAGATCCTCTGCCCCCCAAATAGGCTTGTCTGTCATTGAAAACTCGTAAGGCAGTACAGTTTGTGGCATTACTAGTACTCCTGCTGATATAACCTGATATAACATTAGCTATATATACTGTAATAAGAATGGGCACAGTCTACATACACTATATGGACAAAAGTATTGGGACATCTATAAATAATGATAAATGTGCCATGACTAATGGCTCCTCCTACACACCGCCCTGGCTAACCAGGCCAAGGCGGCATGCAAATGTCAGTTGTGACAAAAGCTACATTAACTGCACAGCGCAAAGGACTATGTCCTGCTTGTTATAATGAAAAATATATTTCTTTATTGAAAATATGCAGAACACAACACATTTTCAGGGATAACACTTCCAATTCATCAGGTTACAAATGCATACATGTATACTGTTAGCTTATCCTCTGGAGAAAACGTGGCACTCTTTCTGAAGGCACCCCCACTGTGGCAGCAGATCCAGTTACTCCAATATTTTGCCTACAATAGAATTGAGCCTATTAGAGCACAGTATACTAAGTTGAGCATCCAATTTAGCGTTGTACTTCACTCTGACATTGTATTAGCCATATTTACCCAATTTGCGCCATATGTTCCTGTTTCCATAGCACCTGTCTTTTATTTTAGATTCAAAAAGTTGCAATGGCATTTAAAAAGCCACAGAACTGAGTTTTGCAACTTTCTAAAAACAGAAAACTGGGATGGGTGAATGATAAATCTTAAAGTGTTGGACAAGAGGGACTGAATCTCTAGTTCTAGTTCATGCCAAAGGTGTTTGATGAGGTTGGGTTCAGGGCTCTATGTGAGCTAGTCAAGTTCTTCCACACTAAACTCACCCAACCATGCCCTCATGGACTTTGCTTTGTGCACAGGGTCACAGTCAGGCTGGAACAGAAAAGGGGTTTTCCTAAAAAAAAAAATTGATGTAAAATAATTGATGTAACAGGGCAATACGCAGTTAAAGTATTTGGTCCCTTCCTTGTGGCGAGGAACTATTCCAGGTCCTCTCTGCATTCACCCAAAATGGTTGCCAAAACCATGGCAAAAGCCTCATCAAGCCTAAATAATATTTTAAATTATCTGCTTGATTCCAGATGAAAGGTTGTTGATCTATAGTTTATTCTGATTACTATATTTTCAGTTGGAAAGGAACTCATTTACCTTAAGAAAAATTAACTTCTGGAGTTTGTTTCTTCTGGATCAATGTGGCAGAACAATAGGTTGAACTGGATTGACTAGATAGCTTTTTCTAATCTCCTAAACGATATTACAGTGGTAACAATTTGTATATCTTTAGTCAATTTCACACCATCTTCATACTGTTTAAAGATGTTGTCTCATTAGAGAAAACCCCTTTCAGAATGTGGCCACAGACAGCAATTATGCCGGTGGAAGCAACAACTAGCCAGACATTTCCCCTGCAACATCAAGATGTAGTCTTACATGGCAGCTTATAGAGCAGCTCTCTGTTCTGGTGGGGAACCCACTCTATCAAATCCATATGCACATAGGGCTTTTGGACAGGGGTTGTCTTCATGAGGGTGAAGGAGGGTGAAGGATGATTGTTCTGATTGTATTTATTTTTAATATCAGAGACTATGACAGCTAGGTCAGCAGGTAAATATTCTGTTTCATGAAAGTGAGAAATATTTTTATAACATGTCAGTTTCAGATTTAGCATTTCAGACTGTAGATTTTGGGATATAAGCCCAGTGGGTTTAATGCTTGAGTAGCTGTTATGTTCCAAATCAAGCTCAAATATTTTTACACACTTGAGTGGTTAACCGCTAATGACATGTTTTGGTGGATGTTCTCGGGCGTCTGAGGTTATGAAGAATTACCTGGGATGAGCAGCCAGCAGCACACTCTCCTAGTAATAGTTGCATACAAGGTTTGAGATGACTCTTATAAATCATCTGCTGCAGTATTTTCTGAGTATAGATCTCTTACACATGGCATCAAAATCTACTCATACATCATGGATTGTGAGTTATTCGCTACCAAAATCTCAGTTGAAGTGGAGATAGCCAACTCATTTAAAGGGCATCAAATGTCTTTCTTGAGAGAAATAGTATCTACATAACTTGAAACTTGGAGAATTAAAACAGCTATGCTTTTTGGATCTGAGTAGGAATGTTGAGAACTATGCAAGGCACTGACCTTATTTTGTTTTGGTTTTGCATTGGTCAGGTTTGGCTGTGATAAGCAAACCTCATCTGCTTACAATCCTCCTCTAGGTCTGGGGTTGTTATAATTTTATTGAGATGGTTAACCACTTCCCTACTGCCGTATGACTATATATATCAGCAGTAGGGTCTTTGGAGCAGGCACCATAAGCTGCTGTGTTTCTGCTGTTTTAAACTGCAGACAGCTGTAAGCAATATCTACGATCGGCGATAATACCGATCGCAGACATTAAACCCCTCAGTTGTTGCTGTCAATTGTGACCACGACATCTGAGGCAGCTCAAACAGCTTCTTTGTGTGGACATCAAGGAAACCATTTCTTCTTTGTGATAGGCTCGGTCTCTGAAGAATCCTTCTATTACAGCATTAGTTCTTATGGAGGCCTGCAGGTGGCACCATAAGCTGCCTGGTTTCTGCTGTTTTAAACTGTAGGCAAAGTTGACATTTGCTCCTTCTGTGAGGTAAAACACAATGCAATTTTGTTCGAGTGGTTGATGGTAAGCCACTTGTATAGTCAGGGAAACATATATGTTTAGTTAGCGCTCAGCTGAGCAGTCGTTTATTTGTGCCTTAATATAATTGCTATATGTTTGTTTTATGCAAAAAAATAAAATACAGGCAAGTCTTTTTTTCAATAGACTTCTGTGTCACTGTTTCTGACTATAGTTAACTCCATTTTGCCTACTGCTACATAGCTAATTCCCACAATATACTTTATCCCTACCTTTCCGATTAAGTGACTGTAGGGTTTATTAGTACACATGGATGCCTGAGCTACCGGGAACCTGAAAGAAAAGGATCCCGATCATAAAGGAATGAAAAGACATCTGTCACTGTATCAGTTTACAATGGAAAGAAATGTGTTTGCTTCCTTTTAATTTTACTGCTGAGAATTTCAAAATTACTGGCCACATTTACTGGAACTGTTGGTGCAAGTATCACTGCTCAACATGTGTGTTTTTTACTCTTTACATATGTTTCCAAAAGGGCAAATTACCGAAGGACACATTTTAGTGTACGTCACCAGCGCTTAAATTTATTGTTCATCCTTGAACTTTCATTTGAAAATATGTAGTGAAATACAGCTTTTCCGAGAAAAAGAAACTATATCCATTGTTATACACAGAGGTATAGCTTTTCAAAAGTGCATAAGGAAAGGACAAAATTGTTCTAAAGGGAATCTGTTACCATGATTCTGGACTATAATCTGCAGTAGTACGTTAGTAGTACTGCATATAAAGACACCAGATCACCATTTTTTTTCCCACTGTCAGCACTCAAAGCTGCGCAGTCGGCACACAGTCTGGACTGCTGTGGTGTGCTAACATACAGGGAGTGCAGAATTATTAGGCAAGTTGTATTTTTGAGGATTCATTTTATTATTGAACAACAACCATGTTCTCAATGAACCCAAAAAACTCATTAATATCAAAGCTGAATATTTTTGGAAGTAGTTTTTAGTTTGTTTTTAGTTTTAGCTATTTTAGGGGGATATCTGTGTGTGCAGGTGACTATTACTGTACATAATTATTAGGCAACTTAACAAAAAAAACAAATATATACCCATTTCAATTATTTATTTTTACCAGTGAAACCAATATAACATCTCAACATTCACAAATATACATTTCTGACATTCAAAAACAAAACAAAAACAAATCAGTGACCAATATAGCCACCTTTCTTTGCAAGGACACTCAAAAGCCTGCCATCCATGGATTCTGTCAGTGTTTTGATCTGTTCACCATCAACATTGCGTGCAGCAGCAACCACAGCCTCCCAGACACTGTTCAGAGAGGTGTACTGTTTTCCCTCCTTGTAAATCTCACATTTGATGATGGACCACAGGTTCTCAATGGGGTTCAGATCAGGTGAACAAGGAGGCCATGTCATTAGATTTTCTTCTTTTATACCCTTTCTTGCCAGCCACGTTGTGGAGTACTTGGACGCGTGTGATGGAGCATTGTCCCGCATGAAAATCATGTTTTTCTTACCTTGCAGACTTCTTCCTGTACCACTGCTTGAAGAAGGTGTCTTCCAGAAACTGGCAGTAGGACTGGGAGTTGAGCTTGACTCCATCCTCAACCCAAAAAGGCCCCACAAGCTCATCTTTGATGATACCAGCCCAAACCAGTACTCCACCTCCACCTTGCTGGCGTCTGAGTCGGACTGGAGATCTCTGCCCTTTACCAATCCAGCCATCTGACCCATCAAGACTCACTATCATTTCATCAGTCCATAAAACCTTAGAAAAATCAGTCTTGAGATATTTCTTGGCCCAGTCTTGACGTTTCAGCTTGTGTGTCTTGTTCAGTGGTGGTCGTCTTTCAGCCTTTCTTACCTTGGCCATGTCTCTGAGTATTGCACACCTTGTGCTTTTGGGCACTCCAGTGATGTTGCAGCTCTGAAATATGGCCAAACTGGTGGCAAGTGGCATCTTGGCAGCTGCACGCTTGACTTTTCTCAGTTCATGGGCAGTTATTTTGCGCCTTGGTTTTTCCACACGCTTCTTGCGACCCTGTTGACTATTTTGAATGAAACGCTTGATTGTTCGATGATCACGCTTCAGAAGCTTTGCAATTTTAAGAGTGCTGCATCCCTCTGCAAGATATCTCACTATTTTTGACTTTTCTGAGCCTGTCAAGTCCTTCTTTTGACCCATTTTGCCAAAGGAAAGGAAGTTGCCTAATAATTATGCACACCTGATATAGGGTGTTGATGTCATTAGACCACACCCCTTCTCATTACAGAGATGCACATCACCTAATATGCTTAATTGGTAGTAGGCTTTCGAGCCTATACAGCTTGGAGTAAGACAACATGCATAAAGAGGATGATGTGGTCAAAATACTCATTTGCCTAATAATTCTGCACGTAGTGTATGGAGAGGACTTCTGCATGGCAATCCTGACAATGTATTTTTGACAGTTAGGTAATTGGGGGCAGTAAGAAGATAAAAATTAGTCATATGAAGTCCTTATCTGCAGTCCAAAATGATGGTCACATGATTCCCTTTAAACCATGCTTTTTCCAGTAAGAAACAGAACATGACAACTATACCAGACTTGTGGGTATACCCAAGTGGCTTCTGGAGTATTGGCAATTTCCAATGTTTTGGGATTGATCTAGCAACTGTTTCTGATAGTCCAGAACACTATTAATTCCTTAAAGTTCCTACTATTTTGGGACCAAGCAATTATCCTCGCATTTTTTGTTGTTTTCTCATTGTTGCATTTCAAGAGCTATAACATGTCAATCCTCAAACTCCAATTCCAAAAAAGTAGGGACGCTGGGTAAAAAGTAAATAAATATAGATAAAAACAGAACACAATGATTTGCAAATCTCATAGACCCATGTTTTATGCTCAATAGATTATAGAACATATATCAGATGTTGAAAGTGAGACATGTTACTGCTTAATTTAATTTTTATTTACTAATTTAGAGCCTAATGGCAGCAGTACATCTGAAAGAAAGTTGGGACAGGGCAGTGTCTACCACTATGTAGCATCCCCTCTTCTTTTAACAGTCTGTAAACATCTAGGAAGTGAGAGGACCGATTGCTAGAGTTTTGAGAGAGGAATGTTGCCCCATTCTTGTCTGATGTAGGATTCTTGCTACTCAACAGTCCTGGGTCTTCTTTGTAAATTTTTCATTTCATGATATGCCAATTTTGGACTGCAGGCAGGACCATTCAGCAGCCGGACTGTTCTTCTGAAAAGCCATGCTGTTGTGATGGATGCAGTATGTAGTTTAGCATTGTCTTACTGAAATATTCAAGGCCTTACCGAAAGATGCCATAGGCACTAATGCAACCCCATGCCACCAGAGATGCAGGCTTTTGAATTGTGTGCAGATAAATTTGATTTTCCCTCTCCTCTTGAGTCTGTAGTATACAGAATCTATGTTTTCCAAAAAGAATTTCAAATTTTGATTTATTTGACCACAGAACAGTTTTCCATTTTGCCTCAGTCCATTTTAAATAAGCTTTGGTCCAGAGAAGACAATGGTATTTCCGTGTCATCTTGACAGATGACTTCTTTGCATGATACAACTTGAACTTGCATTTGTGGGTGGCATGGCAAACTGTGTTCACAGGCAATGATTTCTGGAAGTGTTCCCGAGCCCATACAGTGATTTCCAGTACAGAATTATACCTGTTTTTAATGCAGTGCCATCTGAGGGCTCATAGATCACGAGCATCCAATATTGACCATCAGGCTTAATCTGATAATATGTACTGTAGATGGAGAGAGATTTAAATTCTTCACAGTTTTAGGACTCTTGCTCACGACTGTATGCCCTCCGAGATATACGGTCCGTAAGGGGGCCATATGTGCCGGAGCGGCATTGATTGTGCGCACGGGAGCGCATAGCTTCATAGATTACAATGATGCTGTGCACGTCGGGCTGCCCGCAGGGCTATTGTCCCGCACTCATATGACAATAGTCCCTTGGGCGGCCCGATGCCGCTCCATGCTCAATGCCGCTTCCGGAACATATGGCCCGCTCACGGACTGTGTATCTCGAAGGGCATACGGTCGTGGGCAAGAGGCCTTACGCTGAGAAATATTTTTCTGAAATTCTTACTCAATTTTTAGACACAGTTTTCAACAGATTGGTGAACCTCTACCTATCTTTGCTCTAAAATGCTTTTTTTAATACCCATTCATGTGACTTAGTTGCAAATTGCTCCTCTAGCAGTTTTTTTTCCAGCCTTTTTAGATACATTGCTGCCATCAAATTATAAATAAGCTATTTTTTCATGAAATGACTCACTTTCAACATTTGATATGTGTTCTTTGATCTATTGTGAATAAAATATGAGATTTACAGATCATTGCATTATGTTTTTATTTCCATTTTACATAGCAATCCAACGGTTTTAGAATTGTGGTTGTAGTTGCATGAGAGTTTATTTTTAGTGAGGTACGGTAAGTTATATTTTTCAATTTTTAATGGGACCATTTTGGGGTACATATAAGGCATTAAGTAGCTTTCACTCATTTTTTGACGGGTAATAGAAAATAAACTGCAATTCTGGCATTGTTTTTTTTGCATCTTTTGCCATGTTAAAAATTATTTATTGATTGATTGGGGGTGCAAAAAAACCTGAAATTCATCTATTGTTTTTGTATTTATTTATTTTTACGTCCGCCCTAAGGGTCCATTCACACAACCGTACTTGTTGCGGGTCTACCAGTAACTTTGCAAACAGAGAATTGATCACTATACTGTAGTTTGGCTTCTTCTTTGAGAACAACGATTAAACAGCTTGGTACTTACAATTTCCACAGCTAAAGTGATCTCAATTCTCTATTCCTTTTGATAACCACATTTTGTGATTATTTTTTTTAATGCCTTATGAAATCAATCATATTTGCAAAAATAATGTCCGTAAAGAATGGTCAGAGATATTTGCAGGGACAGTCATACCTTTGCTCGCTGTCTTTAGAAATATGTCTTTTGCAAAAAGCCCCATTTTTTTTTATCCAATTATAGCTAAAAACTGGAACAATTTCCTGCCCATGCATATCTAAATTTCCATTACACATACTTTTCAGCTTGCACTCATGTGGAATATGCTGGTTAGGGAGTTGGAATACATGCAGAAGGAAAAGTTGGGCTCAGAGCTGGCCATGTTTATAAAAGACCTTTCTCCTCTAAACTCTAGTCTTTTGATATGTTTCTTCATCTAGTTTACTAACCATTGCCAAATGTATAAACACCAATTAATCTCTGCTGCTGAAGGGCCCGTATTATAGTCATATCTGGAGTAGATGTATTTTTAAAATTAAATCTGACTGTAGCATGAAAATATCTATATTTAAAAACTGCACATAATATACTATATGTAATATATATTACTATCTGTGCTGTATGTGGATGGTTCTCTACATATGCAAAGTTCAAAACTATGGAGCTTGAAGAGATCTGAGCTTTTCTTACTTGTTCCCGATGTCCTGCCTGAGCTTTCTGGTAACTGCATATCGAAATATTACTACTGCAGCCTGTCTACTGAGTATGATCAGGTAAAACATGTTCATATACAGCAAGGTTAGCAACCTTCAGCAGTCCAGCTGCTGTAAAACTATAACTCCCAGTATGCACATGTGCTCAGCTGTCCCATAGAAGTGAATGAAGCATTTTGGGAATTGTAGTTTCAGAACAGCTACAGTATTGGAGGTTGCTGATCCCTGATATACCGTACATAATATTGTAAAACCACACATCTCTCTAATATTATGCAGTACTTGTAATAAGCCAACAGTTGCATAATCTAATTATCCATCTGCAAAAAGGAAGAATTGTGCACAAATTTCACATGGCTGTTGTAGGGACTACACCCTGTCGCAGACAGTGTTTGGAACAGGAAAATGTATTGTTTTCCATAGAGGCACAGATGCTTGATGGTCACAGTCCCTTTAGGGGTGCTATATGCAACATGGTTGCAGCTCACACTTGGTGGATAAATACCTTTGAACAGATAAACTGTAGGATTGTTGTAGAAAATATAGTGTGTCCTTTACTGGGGCTTGTATGGATCTAAGGGAGTCTACCCCCATCATAGCATGCCTCACATAGGCATTGTATGTAGGGTTGCACCAATTATATATTTAAGCCCTGGCATCTCTGAAGGTCTTAGCAGCCACTAGGCTACTAACCTTCTTAGGGTTTACTTATGGCCACCCACAGCTGTGTGTATAGTGTGCCTGCCATTGACACTTTTCATTATAATCAGAGAGTAGAATTTAAACAGCATATTTAGTGACTGGGTGCCCCTTGCATCATTCTTTACTTGCTGGAGCTACGTTGGTTACAATGCAGTGTCTAACTGGTACACAGTCACTTGCTTCATTGTAGCAGTCACTCTCACTCATCACCCTATGCAGCACTCTCTATCAGAGATGATCCCTCAGAGGGCTTCCAGATCCATGAAGTGACTTTCTCTCTTAACGTTCTCTCGGGATCTACTACCTGTATCTCAGCCCAGTTGTGTGATCATTGTCCGATTAGGCCAGATCTCCACTCATTCTCATATCAGGTCTCTTTATCTTTCCTGTGCCTGCTACATAAATGCTTACTCAAAGCAAAATATGCACATGGTTATATGTACGCACCTAAACCTAAAGACCATGATCCTTGTAATGCAGTATAATTCAGTAATAAACAAGGCAACATTATCGTGTGCTGTGCACAGTAACATAAATAAGTTATTTCCAATACATAACATAGCAGTGCAGACAATTACTTACCCCCTTACATGCAACATTTCAGCAAGATATAGCCTTTTTTATGCATGCTTCAAATGTTGCATATTCTAGATTCAGCTCACTTGAATTGATTCTAGTGCATAAGTGTGCTGCCTTCCTTCTTCTAACTCTTCGTTGTACGTATGGATCATATGGACTTGACTGCTATCTTGACTTTTTTATACTAGGACTGCAGTTAATTTTGCACCACCCTTACATAGCTGCCCCCTGATGCCATCAGCAGAATAGAACACTTCTATTCCACGGAGAAGTTTCCATTGTCAGCACATTGGAACATTGCATTCACTTCATTCACAGAATATACAGTAGAAAATGTAAACTGGAACTGTATTGCCACTGGGATGGCAGCAAGAGGGATTTTGAATTTTATATGGCTGTTTTGCACTTTTTATAAAATAACTCTCACTCATAATTCTACAATATGAAGGACGCGAGTGGGAAAGTAGCCTAAAAAGTCAGTTTCTTAATATGATGGCTACTCCATGATAGAGCTTCACTACCATGTACTGCTTAAGTAAGACGCAAGATGTAATGGCTGGTACTATTAAACAGGCATGGCATGTTTTATGTTTTGCAAATACAAAGAGAATATGTGTTCTGACAATCCACTGGTCACATTTGAATGGTTACAAGCAAAAGTGTTCTAAAATTATGTTTTACACATAGTGATTTAAATTGAGTGAACTATTATTTCACTCTATGAGACTAGACTAAAATAGTTTCTTAAAAGTACTTTCTACTTTTGAAATCTTCTGACATTTATACGTCATATAATTAAATCAATAGGGGTCTGAGAGGTACCAGTTTCCTAAATTAAGGGACCTGGCACTGTGTAAACATAGTTACATAGTTACATATTTGGTAAGGTAGGAAAAAGACAATCCTACAGTGTTGACCCAGATGCCATTTGCCCCATATTACAGAAGAAACATTCCTTTCTGAATGGATCAATGTCCCATATCCAGAAATCTAGTACCCACAATCTGAAATATTTTTACATTCAAGAGAGGAAGGCAGGTCTCTCTTGAACTTGTTCAACGAATTGACCATCTTAACCATTCTTTAAATGTAAAAGATGCCCTCTGTTCATCATTACAAGCCTAGGTATAAAAAGATAAATAGCAAGATATCTATACTGTCTATTCATGTGTTTGTACATTGTAATTAGATCTCCCCTAAGCTGTGGATTTTCAGATTAAGGCTAACTTCACCCTTTCAGTAAACCTATCCGGCACAGAACAGCCTGACAGTGTTCTCCAGATCCGGTATAGCCAGATAGTGCCACATGCCCGGCAGATGCCATTGAGCATAATGGGATATGGCGGCTCCCTGGCATAAATGCCTAGATTTGAATGGACAGAAATCACTACATGTTTGGCCAAATCTTAGCATTTATGACAGGGAGCAGCCGGATCCCATTATAGTCAGTGGAGTCCAGAGGACGCAGCATTGTCCGACTATGCCAGAACTAGCGGACACCGGCAAGCTATTCTCTGCCAGATAGCTTTGCCGCAAGTGTGAAGTTAGTCTAAGCAAAGTTTGACAACCTGTCTTGGTACTGCAATCCGCCCACTACCTTGATGGCCCTCCTCTGTACCTGTTGTAGTTCAGCTATGTCCTGCTTATTCACAGGTGCCCAGAGATGAAGATCCCATGTCACTATATATGTCTGCCTTTGTAAAGAAAGCAATACTTCCGCTAGCTCTTGCAAAGTGGTTTTATCACTTGATGCTCATATAAACTTTTGATGTTTTATGAGAGCATTTCTGTAATCGTTAATGGTCTTTGTCATATCAATTAACAGTATTAAAAACATTCATCAGAGTGGTAGCTGTGAATCCAGATGAGCGCATCCAGATTTATGTATCAAGTAATAATGTAACACCGTTATTATCTGCGGGATGATATTCTTAAGTTTGCATTGTACTTGTCTTTGTAATTTGTTCCAAGCATGATGTTGTGACAATGTCCCATGCTTTTTCACATAAAAGTGGTCATGTGTCATCTTAAAGATGGAATAGTCTATCACGGCTGACCCAAAGACAGAGAAGAGGACTAGCTAATGAATTGAGCCAGACAGCCCTTGCTTAGGCAGGAGAAGCTCTATTGAAATTGAGTCATGTGGACAGTTGTGCCAAATATAGTATATTAGTAAGTTTCCAAATCTTACATTCGATAAATAGTCATTTTCCTGGTGTCAGACAGTTCCTTTATGCCTCTCAAAGAAATATGTCTTCAGATAAAGACCTACTGTTTAAATTAAGTTTTATTTTGAGCTATGTTTAACAGTATGGTTACCATCTATATTTTATAAAAATCCTACATTTTTGCAGGCCTATTATGAGGTCACTTAGTCCCATAGGATAATTTATCAGGCCAGTTTACAATGACAGGTTAGATTACCCAGGAACACCTTTCACAATAGGTAATGGACACAGTTCAACTTCCCCCGACTCCCTGCACAACGGCCTTTGCACAGATCCTAAAGCATGCCTAGAAACCTGTCCCATAGAAGTCAATAAGTAATCTTCCCACTACAGTTTCCTATGGGCCATGTGGTGACTGTAAAGTGTATGTGGTGACTATTCAGCAGATCATGCGAGATGGGTGCACCTATCAGCTACAAAAAAAATTAAGAATGGAATAAAAAAAACTACCATAAGAAGATAAAAGCAGATAAAAAAAAATGAGTATCTGGTTTTAATTAGTTAAAAATATAAGTGATGCATTCCCTTTTAATGCCAATAAAGGGGGCCTGGCATCTCTACCTGACGGCAGCATAGTTTAGTGACAGACCCGCTAGTGTCACTTCTGGGCTAGACCTCAATACTTTTACTGTACTGACAGGTTGAACCGCTGCGGGGGAGATTAGTGCAATGAGACTCTTGGCACCACCTTCTTTTCCATGACTGGCAGGTTTCTTTCATGTTACATATTGGAGGAAAAATTGCCAGTCATGGCCAGGAGGCGGAGGAAGGACCACGACTCCTTTCTCTCGTAGCAGACTCCCTTTGAGGTGGCTATAAATATATTAAGACTTTTTAGCTTTGACTGGATGAATGATTAGTTGATTGAACTGCCTGTTTTGACTTGCTATACCATATTTATTATTTCATTTTAGATGCGGAGACCAGATACTTAATAGCAGTGAAACCAAATGACAACCACAAAAAGTCATGTAAAGGTATTTATAATTTATTCACTATTATAGTGTGAAATGCTGAGCAGAAAACCATACGCTAAAGAAACACTCGAGAGAAGACCTTTTATGTCATGCATTTTTATAAGAATCTGCAATGTAGCTAAATAAATAATGCTGGTATACATGATACTGTTTTGTCTCACTATCTTCAGCGGAATCACACTCGCTACAAACCTAACAAATCTTCATCTACAGCAGTGTTTCCCAGCCATTTAGGCATTGAGGAACCTCTTATCTTAAGGATTCACTACCAATTTTTACAAATGAGAAAAAAGGCTAAGATTAAGTAATACACAATCACCATTAGCTAAAAGAACATAAATATTGCTTTAAATTAAAAAAAGATTACTTTTTATTGTGACCCTTGACTTCTTTTTGTAAATTCACATACACCAGTCAGTGGGTTTGGGGAAGATTCTACCCTTAAACGGCATGAGACTGCTCTGGAAATGATATACATGTTATACATTTGCTGACCCTTTACAACCAATTAAACTGCAGACTGAACTCTGTCTGCCATAAGGAAAATGTCCTCAAAATGGCACCTAGATGCTCGGGTTACCTCTCAATGCCAAATGCCTTGTCTGAAAATGAGATGCAGTGTATAAACTTTAGAAATAGCAATAGCGGCCACTACTTCCCTTTACGGCCATAGTGTCCCTACAACAGTGTCTGTGCCACCATATGGCACAGTTGCCAAAATAATTTTGTTACATTTAAAGTCAGCTCAGGGTTAGACTGGCCCACTAAAGCAGCAAAGGATCCTCCAGTGGGCCCAGGTTTTGATGTCACAATGGGCCCCAATGATCCAGGAAGAAACAAACATTTGGCGGCCTTTGGAACCAGTCACTAGCCACTAGGGTCTAAGTTTTGATTCAAACCTAAACATATTAAACTAATTTGATGATATGTATAGGGGTTAAGCCTCAAGAATAATATCCTCTGCTGGGCTCCAGGAACACCATTCCGGCACTGAGTCTGCTATATATACCCCGCCCTACACATAAATGTACTGTACAGTCATGGCCAGAAGTATTGAGAATTACATAAATATTGGAAATTGGAAAAGTTGCTGCTTACGTTTTTATAATAGCAATTTCCATATACTCCAGAATGTTATGAAGAGTGATTAGATGAATTGCAGTCCTTCTTTGCCATAAAAATTAACTTAATCCCCAAAAAACCTTTCCACTGCATTTCATTGCTGTCATTAAAGGACCTGCTGAGATCATTTCAGTAATCGTCTTGTTAACTCAGGTGAGAATGTTGGCAAGCACAAGGCTGGAGATCATTATGTCAGGCTGATTGGGTTAAAATGGCAGACTTGACCTGTTAAAAGGAGGGTGATGCTTGAAATCATTCTTCTTCCATTGTTAACCATGGTGACCTGCAAAGAAATGCGTGCAGCCATCATTGCGTTGCATAAAAATGGCTTCACAGGCAAGGATATTGTGGCTACTAAGATTGCACCTCAATCAACAATTTATAGGATCATCAAGAACTTCAAGGAAAGAGGTTCAATTCTCATTAAGAAGGCTTCAGGGCGTCCAAGAAAGTCCAGCAAGCGCCAGGATCGTCTCCTAAAGAGGATTCAGCTGTGTAGTGCCACCAGTGCAGAGCTTGCTCAGGAATGGCAGCAGGCAGGTGTGAGTACATCTGCACGCACAGTGAGGCGAAACTTTTGGAAGATGGCATGGTGTCAAGAAGGGCAACAAAGAAGCCACTTCTCTCCAAAAAAAACCATCAGGGACAGATTGATCTTCTGCAGAAAATATGGCAAATGGACTGATGAGGACTGGGGCAAAGTCATATTCTCTGATGAAGCCTCTTTCCGATTGTTTGGGGCATCAGGAAAAAGGCTTGTCCGGAGAAGAAAAGGTGAGCGCTACCATCAGTCCTGTGTCATGCCAACAGTAAAGCATTCTGAGACCATTCATGTGTGGGGTTGCTTCTCATCCAAGGCAGTGGGCTCACTCACAATTTTGCCCAAAACACAGCCATGAATAAAGAATGGTACCAAAACACCCTCCAACAGCAACTTCTTCCAACAATCCAACAACAGTTTGGTCAAGAACAATGCATTTTCCAGCACGATAGAGCACCGTGCCATAAGGCAAAAGTGATGACTAAGTGGCTTGGGGACCAAAACATTGACATTTTGGGTCCATGGCCTGGAAACTCCCCAGATCTTAATCCCATTGAGAACTTGTGGTCAATCCTCAAGAGGCGGGTGGACAAACAAAAACCCACTAATTCTGACAAACTCCAAGAAGTGATTATGAAAGAATGGGTTGCTATCAGTCAGGAATTGGCCCAGAAGCTGATTGAGAGCATGCCCAGTCGAATTGCAGAGGTCCTGAAAAAGAAGGGCCAACACTGCAAATACTGACTCTTTGCATAAATGTCATGTAATTGTCGATAAAAGCCTTTGAAATGTATGAATTGCATGTAATTATATTTCACTACATCACAGAAACAACTGAAACAAAGATCTAAAAGCAGTTTAGCAGCAAACTTTGTGAAAACGAATATTTGTGTCATTCTCAAAACTTTTGGCCACGACTGTATATGTGCACATACAGTGTATAGGATCTTTTCCATTCCATTATTCTTTCTGTGCAGGGTTGGGGTATATTTAACAGACTTTAAGTATGGATTCTATATATTCAGTTTCCCATAAGACCAGACTGAAAAAAGGCATTGACTAAATATATACTTACCCTAACAATGAATACGGCCGTTTTGTCTCTTCACCACTGGCCCTGCTCTGCACTGTGTCTGTACATCTTTACAGCGTCCAATGTCAGGCCTTTGAATACGTGTTAGGAAATGCCTGCAAAATCATTCACAGTCTGGTTGAGAATCGCTCAGCTACAGAATCAAAAGGCAAAGGGAAAAAATATTAGCAAATTATTATAGTTTTCTGTAGGTCATAGGCTGCAGACTATTGCAAAGCAGCCTGTAGCTCGATGAATAATATCTTGCTTCACTGTTTTTTTCTGGAGTGATTCAGCTAATGAAGGGGACTACAGAATGGTTTATTATACAGCACGTGAATATATTACCCTGTCTACCTCCGCACTGGGGGTCATCTGTAGCACTGAGGCCCAGTGAAGACATGAGTTTTTTAAGACATTTCGTCAAGCTCCTTCATATTATCATGTATGATTTACTGCTAGAGTCTGTATAATATTTTTGATGATTAATGAGTTAATAAAGGCACTATGCACATTTTAGACTAAAATGATTTATATCGCCGTTATAAACAAACCATCCACATTGGGGGAAACGTGAAACATTTGAGATGTTGCGTGAAACATCATTACATGCACTAAAGTTAAGGCATTAAGTTCCTCAGATCATAATTTGAAAAAACAATGTGGTAGTGTGGTAATAAACGGACCTTCCTGGGAAGAACAGGACATAGAGTAATGGAATGCTAAGTGCTATGTAGTGGACATTATTCTGATTTATTGTCAGTGGTTGCATGCCTCGTTGGGTATGGGTGTTTCTTTTGCAATACTTGTACTAATAAGAAAATATGGCCTTTTCCACACAGATAAAAACTCTGTTCAGAAACCTCTACAGCTTGTTGTTGGCACTCTAACTCCAACATCTGTCTTCCTCTCATGGGGTATCCTAATAAATCCACAAGTTGACTGGTCTGCTCTCAACAAATGTCCAAACGACAGGTAAATGTGCTTGAAATTAGACTATGTCTATGGGTACAGGACATGCATACGGTACTGCCACATAAATTAATGTCTGCATACATAGATACAAACCAGCTGCAGAAACCAAAACATGGACAGTCACATTTTGTTCCGGACATTGATGAGCAGAAAAATAATCTGCAGTGTCATAGTTTAGCTGCAAAATCTATTATGTCACAGTTATTGAATACAAAATAAATATCACCAGATGAATTTCATAGCTACACTTGAATTTTCCAACCAGATACTGCATTTAAAGAGGTTGTGCAAGAATGTTTTTCTTTTTTTTTTGTAAACTACCCCACTCCACTGGACCGGCCAGGGGAAGATGACTTACCTGCTTCACAGCGTCTGCGCCCCATTCCTTCTCCTGCAAGCCTACGATGCCCTCACTGGCCGCGTTGGTGTCTGGCTCCCCTTGCACCCTCTGACCATTTGTCATGATGTAAGGGGAGCCGGACACCGCCACAGCCAATGATAAGCTGCGGTGATGTCAATCCGGATGTTGACATCCATGTAGCCCAACGGAGCATCGTAGGAGAAGGAGCTGGGAGCCGGTACTAGGAAACAGGTAAGTCATTTTCCTTTGGCAGATCCAGTAGAATAGAAGTAAGTGTGTGTGTGTGGGGGGCGGGGTTCTTACACAAACCAGTTAAGGATGCTCTATTTTTTTGTCTGGATTTTTATAAATATTTTTACTTGTAGTCAAATAGTAAGGTTGAAAAATAGGTAAGTCCATAAAGATCAAAATACTATATTATTCTTCAGTGTTGAGTCAGAGGAACGCAAAATAAACCCTATTAGTTGACTATGGCCTCATATTAGAGAAGAAAATCCTTCCAGCATCTAAATACTAAGAATAGAAAAATCCCTGGATTACCAGCCATCTTCAGTTATCTCATACATACAACTTGTAATCTTATTCCTATTGTAGAAAGGATTCCAGGCCTCTCCTTTATCGCTTTCAATGAATTAACCATCACAACTAGGGATGAGCGAACTTCATGTTTTGAAGTTCGAGTTCAGCATTCGGGTTTGGGTTTCCTGCCAATTCTGTTATGGATTCCGGTATCGCGGAACATAACGGAATTCTATGACGGAATGCACCACTATAATGCACCATTCTATATTGCATTCCGTCATAATAGAAGTCTATAGGCACCATTATGGAAACCAGACAGATCCGTTATGCTGCCCGTAGACTTCTATTATGCAAAATAGAATGGTGCATTATAGTGGTGCATTCCGTCATAGAATTCTGTTATGTTCCACGTTAACGGAATCCATAACAGAAATCCTAGAAAACCTGAGTGCCGGACTCTAACAACATGAAGTTTGCTCATCCCTAATCACAACATTGCCTGCCAGAGAATGCCATAACTTCATTGCTCTTAGTACAAAGATACTTTCTGTGTGCATGGTGTAACCTATACTTAGGATAAGCCATCAATATAAAATGACCAGTAAACCACTTTAAGTTCAATTCCAATGGTTCTAAGTGTCACTAGAAAATACAGTCTTGATAGTACAAGCCAATAGATTAGTTACAGGAATTTATATGAAATATTCACAGGGACTTAATCCCAACTTAATTGTATTCAAAGTGGTTCTGCCACAAAAAAATATTCTAAATTTTTTTTAACCAGCACCTGGACCTGAAAACTTTGGTAATTGCAATAAAAAATTTTAGTCTAGTCGCTGAGTTATTCAATAAAATGTATCTGATTGGCACCACCTGCTGTGTGTTCTTTTCCTTATTTCTCCGTCCATCTCACTGATGTGGTCACACATGCTCAGTTTAAATTTTCAATTTAGCCGTAGCTACTGTTAGAAGCTGTAGCAGTTACAGGGAAAGAGCTACAGCAGAAAGGAAATGTCCCGTAAGAAAGAAAGGACAAATCCACTGAGCTGCCAGCCAGAAGAAAATCTATCAGAACAATTGGAGCAATGAATGGCGAGATCTATGGATCCATGTGAGGTACAGGGCTGGTTCTAGCTTTGTTAGAAAGAGATTGTCAGGTGCTATATGATGTGATTTTCTGATTTTGATGATCTGATTTCCATTTTTAACATCAATCATGGCATGACCTCTTTTATAATCATTAGTATATAAACTAAGCAATGAAGCATCAGTGCTGATTAGTGCTCGCAGCTGATGTAGTGTTGAACTTGTGGCACTTATGAACATAGGGTCCTGATTTCCTTCTGTTTTGTTGCTATGTGAGCAGATCTGCATTGTTTAGTCCATCTGGGTGCTATGTGGCAGACATGATGCATTCCTGAGTTATTATAGATCAGTTTTTGTGTTATCTTAGACAGAGCAGATCGTGCTAAAATACCATGTAATGTGCATATCTTCATGAATGTTGGGCTCCAATTCAGCCTTGAAATTATTGTTTAAATTGTCAGAGCAATAGGAAAGGATTATTAAAGTTTGTACATGTCATATTGTTATGACAAGTGAATCAAAGCTAGAATGGCAGTTACCTTCAGGCCATATGAAAATATGTATTATTGGGTTTATCTTGTAGACAGAATCAACAAGCTCTAAAATACAAGGTTCCAAAAATAGTAGTTTTTGGAGACTTTGGAAAGTCATGTTATATTTGGGTATGATGCATGATAGTTAACGTAGATCTGCATATTTTCTTTTACTAACAAGTGGCTATGAGACATCTGTCAGGGAAAGCCACAGGGATAACTGCAGGATAAACCAAAAAACAGACATTCCAGCCTGCGTTACTAAAGGATTTGATCACTGTCTAAGGCTTCTTTCACACTAGCATTTTTACTGGATCGGGCAGGGTTCAGCAAAAACACTTCCGTTACTGATAATACAACCGCCTGCATCCGTTATGAATGGATCCGGTTGTATTATCTTTAACATACCACAAGACGGATCCGTCATGAACTCCATCGAAAGTCAATGAGGGACGGATCCGTTTTCTATTGTGTCAGATTGTGTCAGAGAAATCTTGCAAGACTTGCATTGTGGGTCATGACGGATCCGTCTTGCCCCGCATCCCAGGATGGAAAGCAAACCACAGCATTCTGCGGTTTGCTCTCCGGTATGAGAATTCCGTTCTGTTCAGTTACGTTTTGTCCCCATTGACAATTAATGGGGACAAAACCGAAGCGTTTTTTTGCGGTATTGAGGCCCTAAGGCTACTTTCACACTCGCGTTTAGCCTTGCACACGTGTGCTGCCAGAAGTCTGCCTGGCCCTATTCACTATAATGGGGACCGGCCAGAGATCCAGCTGCAGCACAGCAAACATGCCGAGAGGTGGCTGGACAAAATCTGCATGTGTGCAAACAGTAGTACGGATCTGTAGTCAGAATGCTTGCTCCCATTATCACTCAATGGCAATTACATGCAGGTGTGCCATCCTTCCCCCCTCCCCAAACTAGTTGCAAAACTGTTTAAACTCATTATACTCCTTCCAACCCCCTCCCCCGGCCCATTCCATTCCTGAGGCAGCAGACAAGGGGCAGAGCAGCAGTAGAGAGGTACATAGGCAGCAGAGTCCCCCTCTCTACTATCGATCCTCTTTGATGGGAAGCATGAGGGCCAGGTCAGTGGTGGGACTACTAACAAAGGCCAACAAGACTGAAAAGTCTTGCCTACATTTGGCAGCGTTTGGCTTGATAGTAGAACATGTCCTGCTTGCCACCTCTGGCACATGTGCCACAGCTTTTCAACCCCTGGTCTACGACTAAACTACATTTTCTTTAGGTTTAGTAAATCTACCCCATTATTTTATGCATATTATACTGTTCATAATGTACAGCTTTATTCTGCTTTAAATCTAACCTAAATCACCCTTGGTTATTAGAGACATTTTAAGGCTAGGCTAAAAAGAAGAGATTTAATTGCTGCCACGCCAGAATCTATGCGCTTTCCTATGAATGGATAGCGGTGCCTGTCATATTGAGTACAGCTTCGTCGAAAAAGGCGTTACCAAAACAGTCATTACTGTTGGAAAATATTTCAATACTAGGTTTCAGTAGCTTATATCTTCTTGGTCTCAGTCTAGATTCTGAGCCAACATGAAAACAAGAGCCTTTGAGATTTGTTCACATGGCGCGATACTGCATGGCAGCTGCTGTTGTTGTGGTGCGGTGCCTGTGGTTTGGTGTGGCTCATTGCCAAGCATTCTTAGCCTGAAGCAGGGGTAGAGTTGGGCTACTTAGTCTTGCCACCAGCAGGTGTTGTGTTGCGGTGGTGGTGGTTGTCATGCGGGACCCACTCAAAAGGGATCACCATGATATGGTGAATGGGCCTTTTCATATTTATATTGATCAAAACATATTCAAAGAACCATGTTTTTACATTATAACCACAATAGATCAATGTATAGCATGTGAAAGTGTGATCCATGACTTCTTCTCCTCAGTTTGACCGTAAGAAACCAGTATCTATAAGTAAGACTCTCTTTCTAACTGATGTTTTTTATACTACTTCCACTACACTTGTTTGTAGGATCATTCATAATCAAATATAGAGCATACAAATGTAAAGATCTTGACGTTTAATGAACTGAATCCATCAAATTCAGTTTGTCAGCGTACCAGCTAATAGGGTTGCACTCTGTGTCTGTTTGTGAGGTCCAAAGTGGAGTGGGTATGATCCCAAGTCCAGTAATAAGCAAAATACCACTGCACACTCAATTTAGGATGCATTTAGTGGAAAATGACTGGCACAAGCATATGAAGGAGAAAGCAGCCCCATGGGGTTGTGTACCTGTATAAAGTGATGAAAGAAGGGGAAGGTGAATAATAACAGTGCACCTTCACTACACACATGTCCCACACTATGTCATTACTTACACACACATTTCCATATTCCAGCACCTCTCTCACACATTTGATCTATTATTCTCTTTCCCCTCCTTTCATCACTTTCATCCGGCGGGATCACGTTCCTGGCGCAGCTGCACCGCCCCTACTTAGAGGCTGCATCCAGCGTCTTGCTCCCAGCCTACACTCCCTGTGCCTTCCCCGCTACGCCTCCACGCTGAGCCAGAGGGACTCCTTCAACCTTCTTATCTGCTCCTATGGTAAGCTCATAACGCCGTCCTGGGGCTGCTTTCTCCTTCATACCTTGTGTCAGTCATTTTCCAATAAATGCTCTTTCTCAGTTGACCTCCTGTCTTGCTGCCTCCTCTTTTTGTGTCTTACCTTATCCCTACCTTATGCCTACACCTCATCATATTTAGATCATCATCAATAAATTTATTTTACCATAACCTCTGCCACCCACACATTTCTCTCCCTACACCCCTCCATACCAGAGTGCACTCTACAGCTCATTATTTGCAAATCCTTAGACTGCAGATTTCAACCACATTGGCCTCTCCATATCTTTATTGCCAGAATGCAGGCTTTGACCTGTACCTCTCCACTTCTATAGCACTCACCCATTAACCCTTTATTTTCTTCAATGAAATCAGTATTTGTCCACAATTAAGGATATTTATATCTTGTTTTTTATTTCTCCCAATAGTGACTCTGTGACCAAGGTTGTGGAATTGACCAAAACATCAGAGACACATTTGTCACATATACCCTAGGCATCCTTTTTTGCCAATTTATTTGGAGGATATTGTAAACAATAAAAAAATATTTTACTTGCATCCTAAATTGAGTGTTGCAGCGGTATTTTGCTTATTATTAGCATACCACATAAGGTATTACCACCTTAGACCTGTCTCACAGCAGAATCTAGGGAGACCATGCAAACTCCATGCAGATGTTGCCCTTAGGTTGGATTCAAACTGCAGTGCTAACCATTGAGCCACTATACACGGAGTAGATGTAGATGTATAATTTAATGCTGACCATGATAGCAACCAAATGATGAGGCAACTAAAGGTACCATACTAATAGTGTCAATATTTTTCCTTGGTTCTTGGGCAACAGTGTAAAGTGGTTATCCAGGATTTTGATATCAATAGCCTATACTCAGGATTAGGTCATCAATATCTGATTGATGTGGTCTAACTCCGCACAACCCTAGCAATCAGCTGTATAAAGAGGCCTTGTTGCCCCGTGAGCGCTTAGGTCCCTTTCTAGGCCATATCACATCTTGTTCATCCATCACATGGCCTAGGCACAGCTCAATCCCTGTCAAGTGAATGGGTCTGAGCTACAATACGAAGCACGGCCACCATCCAATGAATGGTGCTATGCTTGGTAAGCTGTGTGAAGGCTGCGGTACTCACCAGAGCTCCGGTGAGCACAGCGGCTTCCCCAACAGCTGATCGGCGGGGGTACCGTGAGTCGAACCCCAGCCAATCTCATACTGATGACCTATCTGGAGGATAGGCCATCAATATAAAAATCCCTTTAAATAATTTCATAGTTAAAATCTAAGTGAATAACACTGCAAATACGTTGCTATGCTTTTATGATTGCTTTGGGGTCGTATGATATGTTCTTTTCCATTCATGACTGCACCAACATTCAAACCTCTGAGTGCACTTCATTTTTGGAAGCCCCGATGGCAGTGACAGAGTTAGAGCTAAAAGCGGAGTGGAGCTAAACCATTGTCTGTTTCCAAGGGCAATCAGCAGAACATAGCTATGAAACGAGATGAAATAGCTCAGCACAATGTTTAACATTTATGTACACTTAATCTGTGAAATATCATTGAAAGCTGAATTTACGACATGTCACAGATAATGTTCATATCCAAGAAGTTTTCAGCAACTCCTTAATGCATCAGATGAAAAAAACGCTCTACCGCATATTGGGGTAAAAACGATCACCATATCACCATGAGTACATGAGACTAGATACAATATATTATACAAATGAGAGTTTTAAAAGCTTTGTAACATGTGTTATATACCATTATTCACAGAAATTGAGAAATGTTTATTCCATTTACTAAGAGAGTAGCAGCCTGGAACATATCATAGCCTTTTGATGTAGGAGCCATATTACAACATAATATAAGCAAAGCCTAATGATCTGACACATAACGATCATTTCTTAGTGGCAGAATTAAACAGCACAGCAATAGCTGAAGAAGAACATGACTGCTGTGAATCTAATTTCAATTACATTTTCACACAGATTTTACACCGTTCGCTACAGAGAAAAGAATAAAGATTGGCATTTCCAGCTCTGCCCGACAACAGAAACAGTAATAGATAACCTGAAGCCCAACACTATGTACGAATTTGGTGTGAAAGACAATTCAGAGGATGAAATCTGGAGCAAGCCTCAAACTCATAAGACAAGTCGTAAGTTGTATTATTATATCCTATTTTTACGAAATGCCATGAGCGGCTACTTGCAGGAAAGAGTTTTACATTTAAGTAATTCTGCCTGCTTGCATAGGTTTATTTTTACAATCCTTTCTCCTCATTCTCCGTGCCACCATTTATATTTAAAAATAATCCTTCAGTTCTCACACTAATCATTGAGCCGCATCATAGACTGACATTTCTTGTTCTGTAGAGGTCACTTCTCAGCAGTCATTTCATTATCATCACAGGCAGGATTGCAGTGACAAGTCACCTCTGTCATAAAGCTGGAGGCAGATAATAAAATTTTCTGGCCGGGAAATAGTGCAGCGGGCCTGTGTTCCTGTACATGGGAGCTACGGAAACAGAGCAGCACAGCAAGCAATGTGTTTCCGAGTTGGTTTGGTGCTACACTGTTTCATGCACAGCAATGGAAGCTACTGAAACAGTGGAGCGCCAGCCTGTTGCGGTGTCACAACCAGACATCTGAGAAGCTCTGACAGATGCCTTTCAGAACCTCCTCCTTGAGTTTTCTTTGTTTTGGTTTTCAGTTCCTCATCTCGTTAGCCTCTCTCAGCTGTCTTGTAGTTGGACTGATTGCATCCCTTTAAATTCCTCCCCATAATGCATTAGTGTGCGGCTTATACAACTTCCTGGAGTGTGTGTGCATGCTGATCCTATTTCCCAGTCTTCTACAAGATAAGTGTTGTACATTCATTTGTGATTTTCTGTTTGCTGGATCCCAGGTGACCCTGACTTCCTCCGTGTCTAGTGTAGGGAGCCGGTGGTCGTGTCCCCTCACTATTGTAGGGTGTTCAGGTGTTATATAGTCGAGGTACGCGGATATGCAATCATCCACCATTGGGGTGTTCGCATAGGCTGAGCAGTCAGGGAGAGTGCCAGGTCTTATGCAGGGGTCTCCCTTTATGTTCCTTAGTTTTGGATCCAGTGAGTCTCATATTCATTTTGTATTGACTTGTTTCCCATACACCTTCCGTGACATGCGGTTTCCTGGCCACCTTATGGTTGGGCCTTAGTAACAGTGAGATGGGACAACCCCTTTAATATTCTTTAAGAATAAAATGTTCATTAACACTTGAATCATTTAGTCCATTGCTAGTTAATATGTGGCCATACGTGTAGATCCAACTGGACACTTTGCATCCCCAGTGAATGCTTCATTTCAGTGATCAGTGGGGGTTAGAGTTTTATTAAACTTTAAGGACACTTTCACACAGTCAGTGTTTGGTCAATGATTTAGAACAGTGATTGTGAGCCAAAATCAGGTGCGGAGGCTATGCAGAGATAAGGTATAATGGAAAGATTTGCTTCTGTTCAGTGTTTTTGACCCGCACCTTGTTTTGGCTAAAAATTACGTCTGGAAATCACTGAGCAAACACTCACTGTGTGAAAGCAGCTTATGTTAGTATAAGTTACTGATTTCAATATATTGTGCAAAAATATCACATACAACACCACGCTCCAGTCTAGCTAAACATTGAGATATCCTCACCTTACCTTAAGTGTACATATTGGAATTCAGCTTCTATTTCCAAGCGGGATGCAAACAAAACAACTGCCTAGTAGGCATTCTGTTTCTTAAGGAAAGGAAAAGTTGATAAATTGTCTGTTGACTGATACTTTCAAAGCTGACTTTCTTATTTTTATAGCTAAAGGTAAAGAAAATGGAAACATAGAAAACACCTATAAAATTCCCAAAGGCACATTACAGGTATGTCTAAATATGTAAGAAGCTAGTGTCATAGTATCAATTTTCTTTGTGAATTTCATATTATGATATTCATCTAATGTTTCAAGTTTCTCTGATTTTCCAACCCGAGAAACAAAACTTTTTTACAAAATGTAAAAATATGTTAAAATATATACTTTGTATTTGAAAGCTGTGTTTAGAGAAATATAGGAGGGTGGTATTGTGCAGAAAATGCCCCTTATGTTAGCTTTTCATGCCCATTAAAATCAAAGAATAGAGTTTGTCTAAAGCAGGCAGCAATTCTTTTTAAAACCTCTAAATTCTAATGTAACAAGGTTCATAACAATCATTTGATAACTCCAGTAAAGTTTAGTCAGTATCATGGATATTGAAAACACAGTACTATTGCAATGTACCACCCCCCAGGGCCAATCATGTCCCAGGTTTTTAGGAATGTCAAGTGGTGATGCAGCCTTATTAGTTTTGTGTGTTTTACGGTGCTCCTACCTGGATACTGTTGCTCCCCATTGTTAGGCTCCATAACAATAAAGGGGAGGGTGATAGTTTGTGGAGTAAGAGTCCAGACTTGGTAAAAAATTCAACAGCTTTACTTGAATAAACTTGCATCCAGACAATAAGTGGTCTTTCTCTGGCTCTAGTAGGTTTTGGGGTAAACTGCCAAGCAAACTTGGATACTTTGCTTTCTCTCTCTGCTGTGCTAATCTTTAGCTTTAGTCTGGTAGATGGACTTTATGAGAAGTTCTGGTACCATTGAGTGGGGTGCCTTTGGCTGTTGACCCCCTCGTAATACTCTGTCTATAAACTGTAAGGAGTAATGGTGCTCTATGAGCTGCTTTATAACTCCACTGTAGACTGGCTATAGCTTCCTGCAACCTCTCGTTTGGTAGGAAGCAGGACTAGCCCACTTCTGCCCAAAAGGGGGAAGAATGGAATGGTAAGTTCTATTCTATGTAAAGGTCCTCTGTCAGATACACTGCCACCTGCTAGGAAACCAGGCACAGTGCATGAAATACAATACATAAGTTGCATAGCAATATTATTAAGGCACAGTATAAAAGGACCTGGATCAAATCCACAGATTACATTATTGGTTAGCTTATTAGAGGCAGTAGCAGGGTGTAGAATGGTTGTGCCCACTCTGGGGTACTACACGATCGGAATAGATTTAAGAAATGACCTTCATGAACAATGGGCAGTTGTGTTATTTTACTGGTATTTTCCTTTACAACATGAAAAAATGATGTTCTGAAAGGACTGTTGACTTGAAGGAACATACTGCTGTTTTAAAATAGAATTTCATTATTGTTTGAAAATTTGTATCCAAAAATGTCTCTCATTTATTCATATTTTCATGTTTTGGATGGTGGATTTTGTTTTCAATTATTTCCTTTTAACTGGGCCAGCTGTTTCCACAGTTTACATAGCAGCATACATGTGGAATTAATATCTTAAACCTAAAGTGTGTAAGTGGAGAGAAGAATAATGTTTTTGCAGGACTGGTAATAAACACAGTTAAAGATTTACAATATTGGTTTCTATGAAATAAGAATGTATTTTCCCTGAATGGAAATTTTCAGAACTTGTAGTTTACTTATACCAAGGGCTAATACATTTGTCAGTATAAGGAAATAAATCAAATTCAAGATTTCCTGGGCCAGTTCACATTTTCATATACAATGATGAATATACTCTTTAGACCTGTATTCCATATGCATGTTGCTTCCTAGCTGTTAGGTTTCCACCAAGGATTCCAGGGATGTCTTGACCTTATTACTGGCTCCGGATTAAGTAACAAGCTCTTCTGACTAGAGTTTTCAGCAGCAGAGTAGTACTGACATATTTGCATCCTAAAATACTAGTCCTATGGTACAACCCCAATTCCGAAAAAGTGTCAATGAAAACAGAATGCAATGATTGTCAAATCTCATAGACTCGTGTATTAGCTACAATAGATCACAGAACATATATCAGATGTATGAAAATAAATGAACTCACTTAGAGCTTGATGGTAGCAACACATCTCAAAAATATGGGACAGCAAAAGGCTGGAAAAGTAAGTGCTAATAATAAAACAGCTGGAGGAGCAATTACAAATAAGTCACTGGACTGAATGTAAAAGAGCTTGTTAGATGGGCAGAGTCTCTTAGAAGCAAATATGATCAGATGTTCGCTTATCAGCGAAAACTGCATCTAAATGTGTAAAATTGCGAAGATGTAACACCTGTAGGTATGGACAGACAAGGACAGTGAGCCCTAACCTAGAACCCAGCCTGCTTTCCCTACCTACTTACAGTATAAGCCCTACTTGGCAGAACCGCAGCTGGATGACAATCCCTACTCTAAATAAGTGCAGATACGGACAAACACTAACAGACAAAAAAAAATGCTGAGTCATACGGAAATGGGTCAGAACCAGATGGGCTACACATTACAAAACACATGAGACAAAGAGTGATACAAAACACATGAGACAAAGAGTGATCAGAAGACAAGGCGGGGTCAGAACCACAGAGGAATACTGGCAATAGGATTAATACAACAAGGGATTGAAATAGAGAGCCAGGTCCCCAGACCAGAACCAGATTGGTCCAGTGACTTGACTCTCGAATAGGTCAGGCATCAAACAAACTAAATTAATAGGACAGATGGGCTGTCCACTGCTTATTCCCCCAGCACATGCGCGAAGAAGGGAGAAGCGAAGCATCACGCTTTGTAACTAATGATGCGGCTGCATCACTGTGGGGCGTGGCTCAGCGGCATGTGTCTCCTGAGGCCGTCTGAGGATCGTGCCACTGGAGCCTGGACAGGTAAGTTTATGATGGAAAATTTTGAATATCCCACGATCTACAGTACATAAAATCATATAAAGATTCAGAGAAACCAGATAAATCCATGTGCACAAGGGGCAAGGTCGATGCTCAATATTGGATGCTTATGATCTACAGGTCCTTAGGTGAAACTGCATTAAAATGAGGCATAATTCAGTCCTGGAAATCACTGAATGGGCTCAGGAACACTTCCAGAAATCACTTTTTGTGAACTCAGTTCGTCATGCAATCTACAAATCCAAGTTGCTATATCATGCAAAGAAGAAACATTTGTCAACATGACCCAGAAACACCACCGTCTTCTGTGGATCAAAACTCATTTAAAATGGAACTGAGGCATATGGACATGAAAGAAGGAGATACCCTGTATGTTGCAGAGACAGCCACTCTGTCAAACCAACTCCCACTCTGATGGGCATAACCCGCAATGTAGTAAATGGATAGTCATGACATGTGGCCTACTGCAAGGGTTGTCTCTGATGAGACAACACTTTTAACATGGAAAGTAAATCCTCTCCAAAATAGTAAAATCAAGGCAGCGTGATATATAGTTATACCGATCTAGATTCAGGCAGTGATCACCAATCTGTGACTCTCCAGCTGTTGCAAGACTACAATTATGTTTTTGGAATGTGCAAGGAAAGTGGAGTACCCGTTGAAGACTCCATTGCTCCGATTTGAATCCAGAGCCCCAGTTCTGCAAAGCAACAATGCTAACCACTGAGCCACCATGCCTCTATAATCTATAAATCACATTAGGCCAGGTATACACCTAGATTTTACATACTGTACCACAATGATTTTAGCTAGTGAGCTAGAGCTGCAGTCACAAATAGTAAATTCAGTAGTAAATTCTTGTACACTGCAACGGTCACAGCCCTGTACCTCACATGAATCCAGAGATCTCTGCAGTCATTGCTCTAATTGCTCTGCTATATTTCTTTCAGGCTCACAGCTCAGGAGGTGTGTCCTTTCTGCTGCAGCTCTCTCCATATCAGAGCTCAGGAGACATGTCCTTTCTGCTGTAGACAAAATGCACCAGCAATTAAAAGCTACACTTGGTACACCACACACTAAAAAGGGGATCATGATAAGAACAAAAAAACTCATAGAAATAATACAGTACTAATATCCCTTGGCTTTAAATGCTAAAAAAAACAGTGGCAAATGAAAAGATAATGATGTCATAAGCAATAAAATGTAACCTCAATAGAAGCAAGAAAGAAGTCAGGAGCAGATCATAATGCTAGAAACATACAATAGATAGATAATGTAAAGTGCAGTAAGCAATATTATTATGTATGGAAGCATAGGGATAGCTGGTGGGGGAATTTAGAGGAAACCCATGTGTATCTCCAACTATCTCCTTCTTTAGGGTCATTTTGTGGAGACAGATCATTTTGTATCACTACCTTTGCCCAGCTTGTGTCACTTGAAGGATAGAACTGAGCATGTGTGACCTGTTCATTCAGCACAGTAGCAGGACATGCACATTCCTATAAATACTGAACACCAGGGGGTGCCATTATAATGAAGTAAGGGGAAAGTCTAACAGCTGCAACAGAAAGTAAAGTTGATACAAGCCCTTTAACCCAATGTCTGGTTATGTTTCCTAAACTATGACAGACATAAAAGAATCTAAAATGAGGAGATACACACTACTTTGTTACAGTACAGTTAAATGAAGTACAAAGGGATCATATGATTTAACCAAAATAACACGGCCCTAATGGCCAGTCCTGGCTAGTCTAAATCCCTGTCTATTGTGGTATTAAGTGCAGAGCTGGAAAGCACCGCGTCTCCTGCCAAAGCAGTCCTATGTGTCAAAGTTAATCTGTTCAATGACTAATGATTGGATTCTGCTTCATTTTTAAGGACCTGATTTTGTATAGTTGTAGCTTAGATATCTCTTCTATAAACTGAACTAAACCTTAAATAATGTTTGCCAACACACTAACATCTGAAATGACTATTGTGGATAATGTAAAAAATAAAAAGTCTGAAGAACACAGGATTCCAGTCTCTCTGCAAAGTGATCAGATTGTTTGCAGTATGAATTAATGTAGAATAGAGATCGGCAGTTAATTGGAAACAGGATATTTAACCCCTTTGCACTCAGGAATGTACTATGTATGTCACTGATTACTGCACAGTGGCATAAATGTATGCCACAATGGTGGTGCAGCTCTGGAGCTGGGCCCGTGTCATCACTTGTGGGTGCCAGCGTTCTCACTGTGGAGATTGTAGATAACTCTGATCCTGACAGTTTAATACCCCAGATGCCACAGTCAATAATGACTGCGGCATCTCAGCGGTTAGACAGAGGGATTGAGCTTCCTCTGTCCTCCAATCAGCATCCCGCAAATGCCTAGTATTTGTCATGGCAGCCAGGTCTCCTCTGGCAGGATGTACTTTGGTGTTGTTAAATATTCCTATACACTGTCATACAGAAGTATTACAGTGTATAGTACAAGAACTTAAAAAAATAAAATGAAACTTTGAATTAAAAACATTTTAAAACAAACTAATTAAATTTGTTAAATTATCCCATTGTTTAATCTGCACAGTGAATGCAAAAAAAAAATCCACAATGCCAGAATTGATGGCTTTTGGTCACCTCGCCTCACAAAATAAATATAATAAGAAATTATCAAAAGGTTGTATGTATCCCAAAATAGTATCAATAAAAACTTTAGTTCGTCCCTCTAAAAGAGTTCTTGCACAGCAATGTTGTCAGAAAAATAAAAAAAGGTTATAGGTGTCAGAATATGGTGACACAAAGCAGATTTATTTTTTATTTTTAAATTAGCAAAACATAAAAAACATATACATTTGATACCTCCATTGTACTGACCCAGAGAATAATGTTATTTAAAAGGTTATTTCTACTGCACAGTAAACTGAAACCCTAAAAACAATGGAGGAATTGCATTTTTTTTTTACACTGTCATTTAAAAAAAATGTAAAAGGTACAATACATTAAAGATTGCATTATGAAATAGAACTCATCCTATGTCAACAGAAAAAAATTAGCTATCTCTTTTGAAAAGCAGACACCTCTTCTCTAAGATTCAGTTAGAGATTAAATAAAAATGAAGACAATCAGTAATCATCCCAAACTGAGTGATAAATAACAAATCAATTTCCCAAAGGCACAAATCACTCTTTATCTATCTCATACTCCAAGGAACGTATTATTTCTGTATGGATCACTTTTGTGATGAAGTACAGTAGTACTCACCTGGAATTATACTTAGCCATTAGTATTACCTGTAGCAACTTTTGTAGAGTCATTTAATCCTTCAAAGATTTTAGTCTACTTTCACACTGGCGTTTTGCTATCCGTTTGTGTGATCCGTTCGGGGCTCTCACAAGCGCTCCATGACAGATCCGCACCAAACAGCAGTGTGAAAGTAGCCTTAGTTGTAAAGACCATGTCCACATCTGCTCTTAAATTAGCTTTGAGAGAGCTACCAATAAATGGGAACAAACAGAGAAATTGCAGCAAAGCAAAGGCACCATAAACAGGTATGCCGATATTACATCACAGCAGTATACCACCTGAAAGCCAGATAGAGATCGGCAAATGTATCCAGGCTTTCATTAGAATTATTACATTGTGAGACAAAGGCATATTTCTATTCTTATCACCCCAGTATACTAGGATTGAAAATATTCACAAATATATTCAAATAATCACATTTACTAGTAATGTATAAACACATCTTATATCATATTTATCACCTTAATATTCATCCATATGTAAGGACAGCATATTAGAGCTACAGGTTTAGCCAAAATGGCACAGAAATGTTGTGCTGTTTTGCTACTAGCAGTGCTGAGAGCATACACCAGTCTCGTAGCCTGAGTCCCAAAGTGTTCTGCTCATAAATACAGCCAGACTCAAGCTGTGTACTCTTTCAGCACTGCTAGTAACACAACATACATGTTTGTGTCATTTGGGCTACTAGTAGTATAGACCTATAGCTCTAATATGTCCTTACATAGGGCAGGGTATTAAGCTGGCAGATCAGCATTAAATAAAAAATAAAAATAAACTCACTTTCTATTAGGATCCTAAAAGGTACGTAACCTCTGTACACCCTCATCTAAGAGCTTCTCTCACTCGGAAGTACCTGAATTGTCCATGAATCACAATCTATTCATTTCAGGGGACATTGTAAAACCCTTCATTTCACCTGCAATAGTGCTACAGCAAAACTGAACCATTGCTGTCCAGTTCCCACAAAAATTAGGACAAAAAAGGTTCTAAAAACCTCTTTACCTCTGTGATACTTCTCAGAGGTTCCTGTTATTAAAAATGTATTAAAATGAATGGCAGCTTGGTTTGATGTGTCAGAATATGGCCTCTCCTATCTAACCTCAGTCTCTTCCCTGGCTGCTCATCACACAAGTAATCCACTTTAAAATACTTACTGTACCCCTGTCCAGTTTCGTTCAGTGCCACGTCTTTCCTAATTTACTAATACTAGTGTTGATCGAGCACCAAAGTGCTTGTGTGCTCGAGTAGAACACTTTGCGATGCTCGAGTGTTCTACCGAGCACCCGAGCACAATGGAAGTCAATGGGAGAACCCCAGGCACCCCCTGCTCTGAAAAGGAGAGGGTGTCGGGACTCTAGTTCGGCTTAGAAGTCTCATTTTTATTTTTTTATTTTTAAAGTAACTGGCTATGCCGCTATTATAGCTGAGTGGTTAAGTGCCTTGCCTCTAATGCAAAAGGTTGTGAGTTCGAATCCTGGCAGAAACTTTTCTGAAATACAGGCTAAATTAGATTTAAATACACTGGGGTGTCCCCAAGCACTGACTCTATATATGGAGTCAGAGCAGGGACTCCTAAGCCGCAGACTCACACTGAGGGATTCCCTCATTGTACAGCGATCTTCTGCATAGAAATAAAGGCTAAATTAGATTTAAATACACTGACTCGAGCACACACAATATTTGGCCGAGCATAGCGAAGCTCGAGCCGAACTGGTGTAATAACTTTACACTCACAGCCGCATCTCTCCCACTTTAATTTCCATTTCACTCTCATTCACTATCTCCCATGCATCACCTCTCTGCTGCATCTCCCTTCATCTTTCTACTGAAAATCTCCTGCCTATCAAACCGTCAAACACATACAAATGAAAACTTTCTTCTTCTGACGAGCATATACAGTAACGCGATCTAAAGAGTTCCACCAGTATTCAAACACTGCCTCCTGACATGTCTAGAGCTGCTTACTCCTTTCCTTCACCACTGGAATCCATTATTGGAAGCAGTAACATACTAGTAACTGTTGCAGTGTCTTAGCCCAATATTGTGCTTTCCAAAATGCTGCAACAATTGGTGACAATAGTCCAAAGAATTTCAAAACCCAAATTGTTTTTAGACTTTGAACCGAATTATGTAAATTACTAGTGAATGATTTATTTAATTTAGTAAACTATCTATAGTGAAGTTCATTGTTCTTTACTATACTTGCCATTTCCTGTATATTCTCTTTACAAATCCCATCATTCTCATTTTTCTAATTCTTTCTGATGGATTTCAATTTGCTTTTATTTACAGTATGCTTCAGAAGACACAAAGGCATTTGTTCCAGTAACCAAGGTGAAGCAAGGTAATGTCTTAAGTTGCAAGGTTTGATACAAACAAAGCAAATAAGGATTCCACAGATGTGTTATCACACTATGGTAACTGTGATGTACAACTCGATAGGACAGTCTGTATTCTCACAAATAAATGTTTATAACTTAAAAGGGTTTCTCCAATATCTAATAAAACCATTTAACCCTTAGTGACCAGCCTGTTTTGGTTTTTAATGACTAATTGATTTTTTAATTTTTTTCATAGTTGCTTTCCTATGGCTATTACTTTGTATTATTCCTTCTATATGAGGGCTTTTTTTGAAGGACAAATTGTAGCTTTTGATGGCACCATTTTGGGTTACACATAACATACAAATTAACTTTTATTAACTCTTTCTGGGGGGAGTTGGGAAAAAAACATCAATAGTGTCTTTGAGTTTTTACATTGTAACTTTTGCAAGACCCATAACTTTTTTATTTTTATTTCCATGGAACTGTGAGAGGGCTTAATTTTTGCAGGATGATTTGTAGTTTCATTGGTATCCTTTTGAAGTACATAACACTTAATGATCAATTGTTTGGTGTAGATAACCAAATAAAAAAAAAAGGAATTCAGGCTTTTTTTTATAGATTGCATGATAATTGCATAGGAAGAGATTTTATTTTTGCAACTTTATAAACTGAAAAGAATCTTTTTTAATAGAAAAGGTGTATTTTTTTTTAACTTGGAGTGAAACTTTTTTCACTTTTATTTTTAATATTTTTACTATTTGTTAGTCCCTCAAGGGAACTTTGACATACAATTATTTAATCACTTGTATAATACACTGATAACTTCTGTAATATACTGAGGGCAGGCCTGAGGACCTTCATTATGGCCCAGGTTTCTATGTTAAGACATTGGCAACCCGACATCTCACCTTCTGGGTGCTGATGCTGAGCAGAGGGCGACACCTCCTTCTTAAACCACTTAGATGCCATGGTCGCTATTGACCATGATATCTAATGGTGTTAAATGGTCAAGATTTGTGCTTGCGCTGCTCTTGGCCTGTAGAGCAGGAGCAAGAGCCAAACTCCTGCTCTTCGCTGCATTGGAGACCAGCGCAACTCTTAGATTATGCCGCTATAAAACTTTTAGTGACCACCTTTACATGGCTAGAGTAATTATGATTGAAAAAATATTATAGTGAGAATAATGTTTTGGGGCAAAAAAAGTATTCTGTAGATATGGGAAAACAATCTTAATTTTGGGATATAACAGTATAAAAAGAGAAACATTATTAATTTAATCACTGCTATATTCAGCACAATAATAATTATATTTATATTCCCAGGATTTCAAAATCTCTCTAAATCCACACCTCCACCAAATGGAAAAAGCCAAGGTATTTATTTAATCACAGTCTGTTAAAATACTTCTCCATTTTCAAGATCTCTGCTTGCTCTTAGTGTCCTATGTTCTGCTTGCACATGTGAGAAAGGTGTACATTAAGGTGTTACATGCTCCTTGGTTACTAAAAACTGGAAAAAACAGCATCATATTTGGTTATCTCACATTATATAAAAATGTAGAAAGCCATGCTAGACATTACTTAAGATATTACAAAATTGTAAAGGCTTTAGATTAGAGTCAAGGAAGCAGTTTGCTTCACGTGAATGGGACAAAGCTGCAGCACCCTGCTCAGCGCTACTAAGAAGATGGCATGTGATATAAATAATGCAGTGCAGCTTCAAACAGCTAATTGACTGGGATGCTGAGAGTTTCAATATTGTGAGCCTTGCATTTGAAAGAACTGTAGGTCTTAAATTCTAAGCAGATTCAGGGAGATTTGGGTTTCTAAGGATATGCTAGAGCCCTCAAGGAAAGTGTTGCAGAATTGTCTTGAACGGGGGTCAGCAACCTTTGGCTCTCCAGATGCTGTAAAACTACAACTCCCAGAATGCACAGTTGCTCAGCTGTTATTGTAACTCCTATAGAAGTGAATGATAGATTCAGGGAGTTGTAGTTTAAGAACAGGTTAGAGATTTTGCTCATGATACTGTGAGCAGCCTTTGTGGCCTAAATGTGATACCATGTCCTGCAGCATCTCTAGACTCCTCTACCATAGTGCACATCCGGGATATCAATAGTTGGCAATTACCAAGAGAGCTGCCAGCAGCGTATTTTGAGTGGAAGAACATTCCTAAGACTCAAAAAATAAACATATCAACACTGGCAGAAACAAGACTCTCACAAAAACTCACCAGTGGAAGACAGGAACGAAATTCTGGGTGTCATGGAAAGAGGAGATAATGCAGTAGAGTAGAGGGCATGTTCTTAGCATATAGGTAGATAGCAGACAATAAACAAAAACAGAGCAATACTGAACTGTCCCTATCTTAATTCATGTCAGCAAGATCCCAAACACAACCTGACAGACCTTGGATCCCAGAATGTACAGAAGCCACAGTAGACTAGAACAAGATTTGATCATGGAAATACAGATCCCAGAATACAAAACAAAATACAGAAAATCTGGAAGAAAATGCATCTAAATAACCAGAATTTTATACATATATATATAAAGGATCAGCAATCAGCAACTCCACCCTAATAAACCAAGATAAGGTGGGTGATAACTAGGCCCACATTCAGATGCAAACATGGTTAGTAACTAGGAGAGACCTCTGTTGATCATAACATAAGGTAAAGTAACAGTAAAAAGAGTAAGTGGTTCCTGGGGCAATGAAGCAAGAATGTAGTTGTCTAGCTAGTTGTCAATGAAGTTTAATTATAATTTTATTTTACTAGTGCCAACATATTCAGCATCGATTTATAGACATTATCATCACTTGCTGTCCCCAGTGGAGCTCACAATCTAAATTCCCTATCAGTATGTCTTTGGAGTTCAACTTACAATCAGAGGGTTAAATTGTAGCCAGGCAAGTGGAAGTTGCAATGCAGTAATCAGCAAACACTATATGAAAGGGTAACAACCCGAAAATCACAAGTCAAGACAGGAAAGAACATAAGTCTTAGGAACACTCCAAATATGGATTAATGGGGTTATTTGGATTTCATATACGCAATTTGGTAATTTGAAGTAAAAGGAGCTATTCCTGTTTGGAACATTTATGACATAGTGCAGGTCTTACTTCTGTTACACACTCATATCTTGAGAAAGGAAACCCCATGTCACAGCCATTGTGAATGAAGAGGTACTGGTCATGTGGAGCATTCTCCGTTCAGTTCTTTGGGACTTCTGACAAAAGCTGAGCCTGCTTACTCATGCTCGGACAAATTTTGCATGTGCGGTCACCACTTCTTTCATGGCAGTCACAAGATAAAGCCCAGTTCTTGGCATAAGAGCAGGTCCCAGCAGTTGAACCCACCCCCATGAGACATTTATGGAATATCCTATGAATATGCCATAACTGTACCAGATTGGAATACTTCTTGAATAGTACAGGATCTTCATCTGTAGACCAGAATAGATACTGGTTACAAAAAGCAGCTTTCACTCTGGAGACCTTTCCTGTACTGCATTACACAGATAACCCTTTGATTTGAATAGGCAAATGTGTAACATTTCATTTCCCCTGTGGTGGAGCTGAAAAGAAATTCAACTTTAATTGCAATGTTTTAGAACGAACATTAAAAAAACACTCACAGGTGGTTCACAGGCCTTCTTCATGTTCGTGGTAGACACTGCATACCCTTCTGTATAGCATTCATTTGTATTACCAGTGTCCATGAGTTCCCTCTGAAAACAATATGGAGTATCTGACGTAAAAGAGGTTTGCAGAGATATTGCAGGACTTGACCCTTGAAAGTTTTAATTGTTCTTGTGTATAATCTGGCTTACAACTGTTTTCCAAATATATAAAGCTTTGTTTTGTACTGTATGTGTATATTTATCACATTTCAACCCTGTTTAACCTAAGACACACCATAGACACTTGTTCATGTTAGCTTAGTGAGAGATTACACTTCTGCTGCCAAGAAGATCAGCTGCCCAAATGAAATCAATCTGCAGTTTGTTAGTGACATCACAGGACTGTACTACATGAACACACAAAAGCAGAAGCAAACTGCTTAACCATAGCACCAAGAGCACAAAGCACATAGAAAGTATTTTAATGTTAATGCATAACATCTAATAAGCACTTGTACAAATCATACTCAAACTATTATACTAATATGCAACATGCAAACATTTACATGTATTCAAAATTGTATTATATCTGTACTGATTTTTCTTAGTGTTAGTTTCAGTACCTCTACTTGACCTGGTATATTAATTATTTTGTGCTGCAGTCAGTTTTTTTTTTATGTTCTTCATTCTTAGCTCTTAAAAGCAGGGACGTAATGATCACGGTTGCAGAGGGTGCGACCGGGCCTGGTGGGGGGAGAGGGCCCACTGCACTCACATGTAACTGGGCCCAGCACTGTCACTGTACTTCATGCCGAGCCCCGTCAGAGCGCTCAACTCACCTGCATCATATGCGCTCCAGCATGAGGCCTGGCACTGCCCTACTAGAATTAGTCAAAAATTAAGTGGGTGGGGCCTAACTGATGTTAGTCAGGCTCCGCCCACCCATTTCATTTGGGACTAATTCTAGTAGGGCAGTGCCAGGCCTGATGCTGGAGGCCTGGAGCGCATATGATGCAGATGAGTTGAGCGCTCTGACGGGGTCCAGCATGAAGTACAGTGACAGTGTCGGGCCCCGTTACATGTGAGTGAAGACTGGGGCAGTGGGATACACTACTTGGGGCAGTGAGGAATACTACTGGGGGCAGTGGGGGACATTACTGGGGGCAGTGGGGGACATTACTAAGGGCAGTGTGGACACTACTGGGGGCAGTGGGGAATACTACTGGGGGGCAGTGGGGGACACTACTGGCGGCAGTGGGGGACATTACTGGGGGCAGTGGGGGACATTACTAAAAGCAGTAGGGGACATTTCTAAGGGCAGTGGGGGACACTACTGGGGTCAGTGGGGGGGCACTACTATAGGCAGTGGGGAACATTACTGGGGGCAGTGAGAGACATTACCAGGGGCATTACTGGGGAATCAGGGACCAAAGTTTCCCCTGGGACCCATAGCACTCTAGTTACGCCACTGTTCAAGAGCCATAACTTTTTAATTTTGCAATAAAGACAGCATTAGTAATGTTAAAGTGACAGTGACATATATGGCTATTGGTAAATGCATGGTGGCTGGTGGTAACAGTCTATTTAAGATCACACTGCAGATTGTATTTTTAAATTAAAACATGCTTTACAAATATCCCTTCTTGGTGGCAGAAGACTTCTCCTCTGTCTTCTGACCTGTAAAATGGTGGCTACCATTTTGAGAGATTCGTGTGAATTGAATTGCAAAGTATTCAGATTTGAGTGTAGTCCAAATTTTTTAAAACTTTTGGGAAATTTCAAGACAAACTTTAGAATGAATTTGCTCATCTCTTTTAATAAGTGGTCAAAACTTTTTATGGGGTGGTGGTGGAATGAAAAATAAAATTGATTCTATATTGTGTTTGGGGGGTATGTTTTTGCAATATTCACTATGCAGTGAAAATGACATTAACTTTATTCTATGAGTCAGTATGAATTTGGCAGTACCAGGTTTATGTAGTTTGTAATGTTTTACTCCATAATATAAAAAAAAAGTAAGCAAGCTTTAGGAAGGGGAGGTGACAAAAAAATTGCATTTCTAGCATTGAGTATTTATACATTTTAACATAATACCTTATTAATTCAGATTTTTACAGATGCAGCATTGCACTTATTTTTTATTGTTTATATTTTTATATATTTAAATTTAAAAAAAAGGGTGTTGAACTTTTAATATTATTAAAAATAATATTAAATGGTTTTATTTTTATTGCCTAGCCTAAGGATAAGCCATCAATATCTGATCAATGGATGTCTGGCACCCCACACCCCCACCAATCAGCTGTTCTTCAGTAAATCAAGGCATCAGAAATACAATTTCATCTATTGTGTGCAGTAGACAGAACTGGTTACTGCAGCACTGCTCCCATTAAAGTGAATGGGAGCAGCACTGCAGTAGCCACCTCCGTCCAATTTCATCTATTGTGTGCAGTAGACAGAACTGGTTACTGCAGCACTGCTCCCATTAAAGTGAATGGGAGCAGCACTGCAGTAGCCACCTCCGTCCAATTTCATCTATTGTGTGCAGTAGACAGAACTGGTTACTGCAGCACTGCTCCCATTAAAGTGAATGGGAGCAGCACTGCAGTAGCCACCTCCGTCCACTGCACACAATAGGCAAAGCTACGGCAAAACAGCTGATCAGAAGGGGTATGAGGTGTCGGACCTCTACCAATCACATATTGATGGCCTATTATGAGGATAGCCCATCAATATAAAAGAACCCGAAACCCCTTTTAAACATTATTAAACTTTTCTGTAGGGGACTACCATGCTTGATTACTGCTGATCAGCTGTACGAAGGGAAGGCGCTCAGTGTGCATGTGCCGTCACCTGTCTCTCTTCCTGCTGCTATGTCTATGGCAGAGGTAGGGACCCTCTGGCCCGCGGGCTGTATGCAGCCACGGGATCATTTCATTTGGCCCCTGGCCCCCTGCCAGAACATATTGGGAAAATGCTAATTACTGCTGCCATTATGGAAGCGTTCATTAGCATGCGGGAGGCACAGCAAGGTGAGAATTGCACTGTCTGTACTTACCTTCCCTAGCCTTCTTCCAGCCCCGCACTGTGTCCTGAAACCTACAGAGTCAGGATGTAGTGGGCGTAGACGTGCACTATGACCTGACGCTGTGTGCTGTCAGGTCACAGTACAGCTTGGCGGGAAGAAGACCAGGGAAGATAAGTGAATCTGCCAAGAGGCTGTGCCATTTGGAGCTGGAGATGTTATGGACACTTAGTGTGGGTCCCCCCGTCTTTCCAAAAGGAAGATAACTTAAGTTTGGGATACTAGGCTCAGATATGTTGGGGAAATCTGGGCAGGGAGGGGGGTCAAGCCTGATGTTATGGTCTGGTTGGTATGTTCTATCTCTGTTTTATGTCTTGTGGTATGAAAGTGGGTGTGAATGGTCTGGGAAATCTGGGGTCCTCTTGGGTTACTGTAGTGATGGCTACCTGTCAATTTGTCTCCTGGAATGTCAGGGGACTCAATCATAAAATCAAAAGGTCCCTTGTCTTTAACTACTTGAAGGGCTATAACCCTGATGTTGTGATATTGCAGGAGACACATCTGAAGGGGCAAAGGCTGCTGGCGCTAAGGAGACCGTGAGTGGGATCGAAGTATCATGCTGTTTATAGTACTCATGCGAGGGGAGTCTCAGTGCTCGTGGCGAAATCTCTTCCTTTTCAATTGCACTCGGTTCAGCTTGATATGTCTGGCCGTTTTGTCATTGTGTATGCGGCAGTGAGGGGCATGGATTATATACTAGCGGGTGTGTACATTCCTCCCTCCTTCGAGAGATAAGTGTTAGATGACATCATGGGGAGGGTGAGACCCAGTTCAAATCCTTATCTATAAAACTTGAATGTGGCCCCCTGGAGTCTATTGCCAGGCGGGTGCATCCGCATAAACCAATTTCTTCCTTTTATGAGGAGATTATGAAGATGCAGGACTCTCCGCTCCAGCATTCATTTGAGCGCTGGGCTGAGGACATCTCTGAATTGGAGGTGTCTCATCTGGAGGAGTTACGATCTGTATGGCGGTCATCGGAAATGAGCGCCCGCGACCAGCTTATCCAGATCAAGTGGATACACAAAGTATGCCTGACCCCAGTGCGCCTGTACCACATGTGTCAAATACCTGATCCTTCATGCTCGCGCTGTGGGGAACTAAGAGGGTCCTTACACCATATGATATGGCTGTGCCCTGTTGTGCAGTTGAACTGGGGTGAGATGTGTTGTTTCATTAACACAAAATTGGGTCCCCCGGTAATATGCGCGCCTATGATATGCTTGTTGGGCCTGGTATCCGAGGTGATTCCTACTAAATACGGCAGGAAACTTCTCTGGCTGCTGATGTTTTATGGAAGGAAAACAATTCTGTTGAATTGGAAACTTCCTAAGCGCCCGACACTTGAAAAGTGATCACAACTTATAAATAAGGATCTTTAGATGTATAAACTGATGTATGCGGCCAGAGGAGTGCCCGATCGTTTCGATAAGATCTAGGCAATATGGGTACATGCCCAGGGTACAGCTTGAGGACAAATCCGAGTGGGACAATGGATTTCTCAGATGTATGAATGAGTGAGTGAGTGTGTGTCGTAACTGGAATCCAGCGCCATCTATATGACCTGGGGAGATCGCACATTGGACTATAGATATATATATATATATATATACAAACCGGATTCCAAAAAAGTTGGGACACTATACAAATCGTGAATAAAAACTGAATGCAATGATGTGGAGGTGCCAACTTCTAATATTTTATTCAGAATAGAACATAAATCACGGAACAAAAGTTTAAACTGAGAAAATTTACCATTTTAAGGGGAAAATATGTTGAATCAGAATTTCATGGTGTCAACAAATCCCCAAAAAGTTGGGACAAGGCCATTTTCACCACTGTGTGGCATCTCCCCTTCTTCTTACAACGCTCAACAGACGTCTGGGGACCGAGGAGACCAGTTTCTCAATTTTAGAAATAGGAATGCTCTCCCATTCTTGTCTAATACAGGCCTCTAACTGTTCAATCATCTTGGGCCTTTTTTGTTGCACCTTCCTCTTTATGATGCGCCAAATGTTCTCTATAGGTGAAAGATCTGGACTGCAGACTGGCAATTTCAGTACCCGGATCCTTCTCCTACACAGCCATGATGTTATGATTGATGCAGAATGTGGTCTGGCATTATCTTGTTGAAAAATGCAGGGTCTTCCCTGAAAGAGATGACGTCTGGATGGGAGCATATGTTGTTCTAGAACCTGAATATATTTTTCTGCATTGATGGTGCCTTTCCAGACATGCAAGCTGTCCATGCCACACGCACTCATGCAACCCCATACCATCAGAGATGCAGGCTTCTGAACTGAGCGTTGATAACAACTTGGGTTGTCCATGTCCTCTTTGGTCCGGATGACATGGCGTCCCAGATTTCCAAAAAGAACTTTGAATCGTGACTCGTCTGACCACAGAACAGTCTTCCATTTTGCCACACTCCATTTTAAATGATCCATGGCCCAGTGAAAACGCCTGAGCTTGTGGATCTTGCTTAGAAATGGCTTCTTCCTTGCACTGTAGAGTTTCAGCTGGCCACGGCGGATGGCACGGTGGATTGTGTTCACTGACAATGGTTTCTGGAAGTATTCCTGAGCCCATTCTGTGATTTCCTTTACAGTAGCATTCCTGTTTGTGGTGCCGTGTCGTTTAAGGGCCCGGAGATCACGGGCATGCAGTATGGTTTTACGGCCTTGACCCTTACGTACAGAGATTGTTCCAGATTCTCTGAATCTTCGGATGATGTTATGCACAGTTGATGATGATAGATGCAAAGTCTTTGCAATTTTTTGCTGGGTAACACCTTTCTGATATTGCTCCACTATCTTTCTGCGCAAGATTGTGGGAATTGGTGATCCTCTACCCATCTTGGCTTCTGAGAGACACTGCCACTCTGAGAAGCTCTTTTTATACCCAATCATGTTGCCAATTGAACTTATTAGTGTTAATTGATCTTCAAGTTCTTCGTTATGCTCAAATTTACTTTTTCCAGCCTCTTATTGCTACTTGTCCAAACTTTTTTGGGATTTGTTGACACCGTGAAAATTTTAATCAACGTATTTTTCCTTTAAAATTATACATTTACTCGGATTAAACGCCTGATCTGTCATCTACGTTCTATTACAAATAAAATATTGACATTTGCCATCTCCACATCATTGCATTCAGTTTTCATTCACAATTTATTTAGTGTCCCAACTTTTTTGGAATCCGGTTTGTATATAAACTACTTTATTAATGGTTTTTGCCCATATTCATACTATATATGCGAACAATGTACCTGCTGAACTTCTAGTATATCGGCGTGTGTGCCTTTACATGTATTTGTTTTCCCCCTTTGGGACTGTTGTATTTTATACCTTTTGCAAAAGAGATAAATAAACACTATAAAAAATTAAAAAAACTTTTAATAATTGGACCTCCACAGAAGTGAACCCCCTTAACTTTGACCTTTACAGCAACCTTCGCCTTTAACAGTGAGTTTCACAGCACACCACCCCCTTGACAATGACCTGCACAGGGGCCCCCCCCCTTAACAGTCGCCTTTACCGCAATGTGCCCCTTAACACTGACTTCCATAGCGCACCATCGCTTGACTGTGACCTCCACAGCAGCCTGCCCCTAGGGTGGCCAGAGGTTCAGTTTTAGGCTGGACAGTCTGGCTTTCAGACTCCCTGTCCTCCGTCTAGCACAGGGCCTGGACGGACACAGGGATGTCCTTTTGAACAGCTCACTCTCAGATAGCAGCACTGTACCTAGAAGTAGATTTTTTTTATTCATATTTCTATCCCTGTCAGCTGAGGAGTGGGAGGGGCATGGCCTAACTGGATAGGGGGCATGTGCTTTTTAAAAGCTCACTCTAAGACAGCAGCACTGTGCTGTCTGAGTGTGAGCTGCAGGGAGAAAGTCACCGTCCCTCCCACCTCTGCAGCTGACAGAAGTTGATTTTTAACTTCATTTTTTCAATCCCTGTCGGCCGAGGAGTGGGCATGGCCTAACCGGGCGTGACTTAGTGGGAACTGGGGGTGGGGTTTAAGTCTGTCTTTTCACGGTGGCCATTACCTGCCCCCTGAACTATGACCTCCACAGCACTCCGCTCTCTTAACAGTGTCATCCACAGCTATTAAGCCATGGCTTAACTTCAATAGCGATTATCCTGGTGACAGATTTCCTTTAAAGCTGACCTACAGCAGTGAAGAAAAATGGCTGGGTTGTTATGGAAACCTGGTGTCACACTGTGTATGTGGAGGCTAACAGCCTGCAAACTTCTATTGGCTAATAAGGGTCATGCGACCTAGCTTCTTTTGGCTTCTTTTTGCATTTTTTGGGAATATCTCAGGAACGGTAGGTCTGAGAGAGCTGAGACCTGGTCTAAAACCTTCCCAGACACCTGATGTACCTGTGTGCCAAATTTCGTGATTTTAAATGGGACGGTGCGGATTGCTTTAGTGGACATACATACACACACATACACCCAGCTGCTAAAATACAGCGCTCTAGATTTTTTTTTATTAAAGCGCAATTTCTGTAACTTACCACTAAGTCAGTTATATGTTTGACCAAATATGGCAGTCACATTTTTAAGTTGAGAATTTTGTATTGATGATGCATGAATGATGATACAAATATCCAAACGGCCCTCTGCAGCAAAAAGGTTCCCCACCCTTGGTCTATGGCAAAGCAGCAGCAAGCAGGAAGAGAGAAGGGGGACGGCACATGCACACTTCGGGCGCTGTCTTCTCATACAGCTGATTGATGGTGGTGCAATATCCCTGCCGATCTGATACTGATGACCTATCCTGAGGATATGTCATCAATATTAAAAGCCCGGAGAACCCTTTTAAGCTGCCGGTTTCAGGTGGGTGTGAACTCTATAACTCAGCGAGGACTTGCTGCATATGACACAGGCTCAACTAATGAGCCCAGTCAATACCCCGCTCTACAGTATGTACACATTTTTCAAAATATGTAAGGTCAGGAACAGGAAGGGGGTGCGAATTGAACTTGTGGAAAAAAACTGTGCTTTTCCTGATGTACAGACGTTATCTTGACTGACAACATTGTAAACACAACAAAATCATATTACAGTAATACAACAAATTGTTTTAAAGCGACCATCCTCTCACACTTGGAGTCAAATTAACCCTGGATACATCTGCAAATAAACCTACTATGATGTAACTGACTTTTTCACACATAACCAGGGGCGTAGCTATAGGGGGTGCAGAGGTAGCAGTTGCTACCGGGCCAAGGAGCCTGAGGGGGCCCAAAGACACTTGTGCCACATAAGAAAACACCAGTTCTACAGAAAGTGCATGCTGTTGAAGTTACACCTCTGGCTGGAGGTAAGGAGTAAGGTCAAGAATTTATCTTTTGCCATTACAATTTTTGCCTCAGGCAGTACGAGAGCTATGTGCTTCCCTGCCCCTAGCCACAAAGCACTGAGGGAAGGGGGCCCAAGATGAACTCTTGCACCAGGGCCCATAAGCCTTTAGCTACGCCCCTGCACATAACCCTTCTATTATGATGAGAAGTCCATGTCATGTTCTGTTATGATGATATGTCAATGTTTTCATTCTATATATTGAAGGTTTATTTGGATTCTGGTGACTGGCTGTTCATTTTCATGTATTTGTTTTTAGCCTACAGGGACGAAATAAAGAAACCATATGTGGCAACAACTACAACAAGAATAGCAACACCTAAACCAAAACTGGGTAAGCGTCCTTCACCTACTGCCCCCTCTTTCATTTAATTGTGACAAAACACTATAAAAGTTTCAGAACTCTGACAAGTCTCTGAAGACTCAGATTTAAGGTCTATGATTGAAGCTATTTTTAGCCAGGTTTCTTTTTGTATTTTTATATTTAATTCATCTTGTTCCTAAATTTAAGTCAGCTATACACATGGGGTCATTCAGTCAACCATGGGATTATTTATAACTGATCCCACCAATGAAATTGAAAATAAACTTGCCAAATCATTAAGTCATTTTTAAAATAAGTGGACAGTGGCGGTCAGCTGATCATGCCTCGCACATGTAGTATTTCCAGTTTATATGATAAAATTTTCAGCAGACAGAAGACTGCCATTGGCCATCTCATTTATATTTTAAACTATAGTTTGCCGAGGTGGACAACGTCTTCCATTTTGGCTGGCTTTTATCTTATGGGCACCTCTAGGGTGTAACCATACTGTCTTTGAATAGGGAAGCTTGGAGAAGGTTGTGTAAGCTAGTAGTTATTGGCTACAACATAAAACTAGAACATTTTAATGTTTTTAGGCTACTTTCATACTTGCGTTTTTGCTGGATCCCGCAGGGTCCAGCAAAAACGCTTCCGTTACTGATAATGGAACCATCGGCATCCGTTATGAATGGATCCGGTTGTTTTATCTTTAACTTACCCAAGACAAATCCATCATGAACTCCATTGAAAGTCAGTGGGGGACAGATCCGTTTTCTATTGTGTCAGAGAAAACTGATCCATTCCCATTGACTTGCATTTTGGGTCATGACGGAAAGCATCGCAGGACGGAAAGCAAACCACAGCGTGCTGAGGTTTGCTCTCCGGTATGAGAACGTAACGGAATGCATTTTGGAGCATACCCTTCTGTTACGTTTTGTCCCCATTGACAATGAATGTAAGTAGCATCCTTGCAAAAATTGTCTTCTTTCTGGAGCTATGTGGTAAGAATTGTATAGTCTATAGCCTTACCCATTTAGAATATTGTAGATTCTATTTGCCAAAGTTGGCTTCTAGTTCACTTGGCATTTTCTTACTCCCATAATAAATGTTCGACACTTATATCCATCTCTTTGTAAATGTCATTCTTGTGTCAGTATGAGTTCACATGTTATTTGGCATTTGACATTTTACAGTCATGGTTTTTATATAAGGACTGGTATTGTAAGGCATTGCATTGTTTCTTTGTGACAAGTGCACATTTCTGAGTATAGTACTATTTTCACACACATTTTCTCAAAATAATATGTTAGTACTAAAAAGTAAACAACTTTATCAAGATTTCACTTTAAAAAGCCTATGGAAATAAATATGAAGATAGATTAGAATTAATAGCATGTGCTTTATGTTCAAGTTCATCCCTAACAAGCTCTTTTCAAACCCTAAATGATGTAATCACTTGGCACAAGTACAAAAATATAATATTTTTTCCAGTTTGTCGGTTTTCACTTGTGACCAAATGTTTGGAGTTGAAGATGAGCAAAAAAAAAAATTCACTTGAACATGTATACATATATAAATACTGAGATTCAGAGTCTCTGGTCCTTAAAAGGGGTTGTCCTATGAAAAATATTCTAGTTTTCAAACCAGCACCTGCATCTAAATACTTTTGTAATTAAATGTAATTAAAAATTTAGTATAACCTCCCGGTTATTCAATAAAATGTATCTGTATAGCACCACCTGCTCTTTGTTATTTTTGTTATTTCTTTGACCTGCTCATGGAGAAGGCCACACAGTCTCAGTTTCATCTTTCAACTGCCTCCTGAGTTGTGATAGGGAGCGCATGGACACGCCCCCTTAGCTTCAGCAGAAAAGACACTCCCCTTGAACTGCCACCCTGTATAAATGTAGCAGAGCAATGCATGGGGATATCTCTGGATCCATGTGAGGTACATGGCTAGAGCTAGCTTTGTTAAAAAGAGATTGCCATGTACTATTTGATGTCTGATTTTCATTTTTTAGATTAGTAATGGATAGTGTTCAGCGAGCACCAAAGTGCTCGTGTGCTTTGGCCGAACACATCAGTATGCTCGTGTGTTCTACCGAGCACAATGGAAGTCAATGGGAGAACCCCAGGCACCCCCTGCTCGGAAGAGAAGAGGGTGTCTGGTTCATAAAAAAAAGATTAGAAATTGATGGAAACCCCATCAAAATGGTTTGGAAACAGCATTAAGAGGATAGCTGGATGCGCCTTAGACTCCTATTATGTACAACATACAATAGACAACCACACAAAGGCAATATGCCAAAAGCCAGGTATGTGCAAGACATCCATCTATCCATGAGACAGATAAGAGCCAGCATACCTTACAATGGCAGCCTTGTGCACTATGATATATTCCAAACCAGCTCTCATCTGACTGAGTACCAGTAAACATCAAAGTTATTTTGCATCTGTTAGTAATGGTATAACCCCGTAAAATATGTCAAAGTGGTATCTTTAGGTATAAAACCTTGATATTGACCACTTAAGCTGGCTATACAGATCTGTCTTTTGTCAGCCAAGCCCGCTGAGAACAGTTTTGGCCGACACACTAATGTGTGTTAGGAGGCAAGGATTGGGTGAAATGGATATATTTACCCAGTCCTTTTCTTCTTAAAGGAAATAAACCTCCACCCATAGAATACACATACATGTTCAGCCTTAGCCAAAGAGGAATCTGGGAGGGAGTCGGGAAAGATAGCAGTTGGCCAAATGATTGTAAGGTCGACAGTTATTGAAGGGATAAGGGCTGTTTGAGACCGAGTGGAAATTCAATACAAAAAGTAGCTCAACTGCTCTGAGGAACCCATCTATTGAGATAATTTAACCTACTATTGTTTTAAACATGACAACAAATGATACCTCCTTTCCCTGCAGTGGAAATTAGTATGGAAAGCTAAATTCCCCCTACAAATAAATGCTCCCAGAATATCCTAGCTATAGATATCTCTGCATTCAGTCAGTCATTGAAGGACTTATTAAAAGAGGATATTATAGCTGGAACACCACTTTGAATCAGTGAATTATCATGGAAACAGTTGCATATAGTATCTGTATATAAAAAAATACTAAAATAAATTGCAACCCCTACATTAAATTTACAAGGCTGCTGTGAACTTCAAGTTTTTTACCACCTAGGATTTTAAATATGACGATATTGGGGGAAACAGAATTTCCACCTATAAACTAATCCATTCTAGCCTGTTAGGCAATATCGCAGAACACAATGCACTTTGGAAATCAATGTGAAAAGCCATATCTGTACCATCACTGTAAACAGATAGGTTAAAGTTCCTAGGAAATATCTAATAAATACATTCTCCAAAATTGAATTTCCATCTCTCTTCTTTGTTGACGAGGTTGAATTGGCAGAAACAAGTTTGTCTACTTGTGTATTTTGAGCTCCTACAAATTCCTGATAATATAAAATCCTAGTGGTTGAGATCTGTACTAAAATGGCAACCATAGAAATTATAATTATACATTCAAGATAGATGTTGTTTGGTGTTTTGGGTCAGTCAGTCAATGGCTACCTGACATGGAACTGCACTAATAGAGCAAGTCCTACAGTATCAGTGCAGTTTCTGATGTTAGAAGAGCTGAAGGACTTGTGAAGACATCATCACACGATCACATGATGTCCTCACAGGTCCAGCACCCAGTGAGCAGTTCAGCAGAAGGAGAAGAACTGCAGAGCAGGTAAGTGACTGGGGAAGTTTGTTGGCACTCTCCTTCCATGCTGCTATCAGTGGGTGAGGAGTGATTTGTAATCACAATACCGCAGTCAGTGGGGGAGAGGGGGTTGGGGGTAACAATGCTAAAGTCAGTGGGAGAGCTGTGGTTAGGGTTAATAATGCTGTCAGTAAGGTAGGGGTAGTTGGGGTAACAATACTGCTGTCAGTGGGGGAGGAGTGTTTTGGGGTAATAAAGCTGCTGTCAGTGAGGTAGGGGTGGTTGGGGTATCAATGCTGCTGTCAGTGGAAGATGGGTGGTTAGGGGTAATAATGCTGTCAGTGAGGCAGGGGTGGTTAGAGTATCAATGCTGCTCTCAGTGGAAGATGGATGGTTAGGGGTAATAATGCTGTCAGTGAGGTAGAGGTGGTTAGGGAGGATAATGCTGCTGACAGTAGGGAAGGGGTAGTTAAGTGTAATAATGCTGCTGTCAGCGGGAGATGGATGATTAGTGTTAATAATGTGAGTGGTGTAGAGGTGGTTAGGGGTAAGGCCTCTTTCACACAGGTGTCGCGTGTGAGGACCGGATAGGATGCGGGTGCGTCGCGGGAAAATCGTGCAATTTTGCCTGTCAGTGGGATGAGTTTTGTATGCGATTGTGTTGCATTCTTCAGTTTTTCCGCTCGTAAGAAAAAACTGAATGTGGTACCCAGACCCAAACCCAGACTTTTTCACTGAAGTCGGGTTTGGGTTAGGTATTCTGTAGATTTTAATATTTTCCCTTATAACATGGTTATAAGGGAAAATAATAGCATTCTTAATACAGAATGCTAAGTAAATCAGGGATGAACAGGTTAAAAAAATTAAAATTAAACTCACCTCATCCACTTGTTCGCGCTGCACGGCTAGTCTTCTTTCTTCTTCTTTGATGACCTGGGAGGAAAAGGACCTTTGGTGACGTTACTGAGCTCATCACATGGTCCATTTTCACGCAGCCCTATTCACTTCTATGGGGCCTGCGTTGCGTGAAAAACGCACAATATAGAGCATGCTGTGCTTTTCACTCAACACACAAGTGGTGTGAAAATCACCGCTCATGTGCACAGCTCCATAGAAATGAATGGGTTCGGATTCAGTGCTGGTGCAATACGTTCACCAAAACTCGCCCGTGTGAAAGGGGCCTAATAGTGCTGCTGACAGTGGGGGAGGGGCAGTTAAGTATTAAAAATGTTGCTGATACTGGGGGAGGGGTGGTTAAGGATAATAGTGTTGCTGTAAGTGGGAGAGGGACGGTAAGCGGTAAAAATGCTGCTATCAGTGGTGGAGGGGGTTTTGTGTGCTGCTCTGTAATATTTATTTGGTGCTGCTGGGAGGTACTTTTTGCTGCATTGTGGTATTTGTTGGTGCTGTTGGGAGGTATTTTGTGCTGCATTGTAAAATTTATTTGGTGCTGCTGGGGGTACTTTTTGCTGCATTTTGGTATTTATTGGTGTTGTTGGGAGGTATTTTGTGCTGCATTGTGGTAATGCATATGTCTGACCATATGATCAGGTGTATCTATGTTCCATTTTTATTTTCGTTCTGTTATTGAAGATAAGGACTGCAACAAAATAATGGAAATTTTTCTGCAGAGGACATTGCCCGCCACCTTCTTTCCATTATATTGGGTGGGGGGAATGGAGATATTTTATGTGGGCTGGTGGAGTTTGTGTGCCAGGGCTGTTTTCTAATCCCTTCCTGGCCCTTCTTATAACTTCTGTTAAGCCTTTTTAGTCTATGAAGGGAATAAGGTCACACAGCAGGTGTGGAATCCTTGTGAGTGAATGATATTAAATTACCAGAGTTATGACAAGGACGATTGAAAGATACTAATTGTTTATGTAGCACTTGCTGTGAGAAGACAGTGCTGAACTGGAGAATCTCCAGGATGGCCACATTTCAATGATGATATTTATTGTACAGCTGTAACAGTTCTGGCAGACGTTTGGGTACTTTCTTCTATTAACTGGCTCAGTCTTCTACTCAATAACATAGTAACATAGTAATATAGTTTATCAGGCCGCAAAAAGACATTTGTCTATCCAGTTCGGCCTGTTATCCTGCAAGTTGAGCCAGAGGAAGGCAAAAAAAAAACTGTGAGGTAGAAGCCAATTTTCCCCACTTAAGGGGAAAAAAATTCCTTCCTAACTCCAATCAGGAAATCAAAACAACTCCCTGAATCAACGACCCATCTCTAGTAACTATGACCTGTAATATTATTACACTCCAGAAATACATCCAGGCCCCTCTTGAACTCTTTTAGTGAACTCACCATCACCACCTCCTCAGGCAGAGAGTTCCATAGTCTCACTGCTCTTCTATGTTTGTGTACAAACCTTCTTTCCTCCAGACGCAGAGGATGTCCCCTCGTCACAGTCACAGTCTTGGGGATAAATAGATGATGGGAGAGATCTCTGTAATGACCCCTGATATACTTATACAGGTCCTTCTAAAAAAATTAGCATATTGTGATAAAGTTCATTATATTCTGTAATGTACTGATAAACATTAGACTTTCATATATTTTAGATTCATTACACACCAACTGAAGTAGTTCAAGCCTTTTATTGTTTTAATATTGATGATTTGGGCATACAGCTCATGAAAACCCAAATTTCCTATCTCTAAAAATTAGCATATTTCATCCGACCAATAAAAGAAAAGTGTTTTTAATACAAAAAAAGTCAACCTTCAAATAATGATGTTCAGTTATGCACTCAATACTTGGTCGGGAATCCTTTTGCAGAAATGACTGCTTCAATGCGGCGTGGCATGGAGGCAATCAGCCTGTGGCACTGCTGAGGTGTTATGGAGGCCCAGGATGCTTCGATAGCGGCCTTAAGCTCATCCAGAGTGTTGGGTCTTGCGTCTCTCAACTTTCTCTTCCCAATATCCCACAGACTCTCTATGGGGTTCAGGTCAGGAGAGTTGGCAGGCCAATTGAGCACAGTAATACCATGGTCAGTAAACCATTTACCAGTGGTTTTGGCACTGTGAGCAGGTGCCAGGTCGTGCTGAAAAATGAAATCTTCATCTCCATAAAGCTTTTCAGCAGATGGAAGCATGAAGTGCTCCAAAATCTCCTGATAGCTAGCTGCATTGACCCTGCCCTTGATAAAACACAGTGGACCAACACCAGCAGCTGATATGGCACCCCAGACCATCACTGACTGTGGGTACTTGACACTGGACTTCAGGCATTTTGGCATTTCCCTCTCCCCAGTCTTCCTCCAGACTCTGGCACCTTGATTTCCGAATGACATGCAACAGTCCAGTGCTGCTTCTCTGTAGCCCAGGTCAGGCGCTTCTGCTGCTGTTTCTGGTTCAAAAGTGGCTTGACCTGGGGAATGCGGCACCTGCAGCCCATTTCCTGCACACGCCTGTACACGGTGGCTCTGGATGTTTCTACTCCAGACTCAGTCCACTGCTTCCGCAGGTCCCCCAAGGTCTGGAATCGATCCTTCTTCACAATCTTCCTCAGGGTCCGGTCACCTCTTCTCGTTGTGCAGCGTTTTCTGCCACACTTTTTCCTTCCCACAGACTTCCCACTGAGGTGCCTTGATACAGCACTCTGGGAACAGCCTATTCGTTCAGAAATTTCTTTCTGTGTCTTACCCTCTTGCTTGAGGGTGTCAATGATGGCCTTCTGGACAGCAGTCAGGTCGGCAGTCTTACCCATGATTGCCGTTTTGAGTAATGAACCAGGCTGGGAGTTTTTAAAAGCCTCAGGAATCTTTTGCAGGTGTTTAGAGTTAATTAGTTGATTCAGATGATTAGGTTAATAGCTCGTTTAGAGAACCTTTTCATGATATGCTAATTTTTTTAGATAGGAATTTGGGGTTTTCATGAGCTGTATGCCAAAATCATCAATATTAAAACAATAAAGGGCTTGAACTACTTCAGTTGGTGTGTAATAAATCTAAAATATATGAAAGTCTAATGTTTATCAGTACATTACAGAAAATAATGAACTTTATCACAATATGCTAATTTTTTTAGAAGGACCTGTACATAGTTATTAGATCTTCCCTCAGTCGTCTTTTTTCTAAAGTGAATAACCCTAATTTTGATAATCTTTCTGGGTACTGTAGTCCACCAATTCAAGTTATTACTTTAGTTGCCCTCATCTGACCCCTCTGCAGCTCTGCTATGTCTGTCTTGTTCACAGGAGCCCAGAACTGTACACAGTACATCTGCCACTTATCTGCCCAAGCCTCCAATCTATCCAGATCTCTCTATATCAGTATACTGTCCTCTTGCGTGTTAATAACTTTACACAGTTTAGTGTCATCTGCAAAAATGTATATTTTACTGTGCAAGCCTTCTACAAGATCCTTAATAAATATATTGAAGAGAATAGGGTCCAATACTGACCCCTGAGGTACTCCACTAGTGACAGTGACCCAATCTGAGTGTGTACCATTAATAACCACCCTCTGTTTTGAATATTGGCACTACATTTGCTATGCGCCAATCCTGTTGAACATTCCCTGTCAGCATAGAGTCCTTAAATATCAGAAATAAGGGTTAGGCTATGATATTAATTTATTCTATTAGGATACGGGGGTGTATGCCATTTGGTCCTGGCAATTTGTCTATTTTAATCTATTTAAGAAGCCGTTGTACTTATCCCTGGGTCATGCGGAATTTACTATTACATTCTGCATTTCATCTACCAGTTTATTTCCCTCAGTGAATACAGTGGAGAAAAAAATATTTATTAGCTTTGCTTTCTCCTCATTGCTCTCTGCAACTCCCCCTTCATTACTCAGTAGAGGACCAACACCTTCAGATTTATACTTTTTACCATTTATATAATTGAAGAACATTTTAGGGTTAGTTTTGCTCTCCTTAGCAATTAATCTCTCGGTCTCTAGTTTGGCTACTTTTATTTGTTTTTTACATATTCTATTTTTTACCTTATAGTTTTTCAGTGCTTCCTCGCTACCCTCCTGTTCTAGGGATTTAAATGCTTTATTTTTGTCATTTATTACTTTCTTTACAGTTCTATTTATCCACATAGTTTTTTCTTATTCCTTAACCGTTTATTCTAATAAGGTATGTACCTCTAACAATTAGATTTTAGGATGCTTTTAAAAATATCTCATTTTGTGGCTGTATTTTTTTTTTTTGCGGACTTTGTCCCCGTTAGTTAGGCATATGGCCTCTCTTAGTTGGCTAAATTTGCTTTCTTGAAGTTTGGTATTTTTGTTCCTCCCTGAAGAAACACTTTTTTGAATGACATTTGGAAAGTTATTACTTTATGGTCACTATTAGGGATGAGCGAACTCGAACTGTATAGTTCGGGTTCGTACCGAATTTTGGGGTGTCCGTGACACGGACCCGAACCCGGACATTTTCGTAAAAGTCCGGGTTCGGGTTCGGTGTTCGTCGCTTTCTTGGCGCTTTTGTGACGCTTTCTTGGCGCTTTTTGAAAGGCTGCAAAGCAGCCAATCAACAAGCGTCATACTACTTGCCCCAAGAGGCCGTCACAGCCATGCCTACTATTGGCATGGCTGTGATTGGCCAGAGCACCATGTGACCCAGCCTCTATTTAAGCTGGAGTCACATAGCGCCGCCCGTCACTCTGCTCTGATTAGCGTAGGGAGAGGTTGCGGATGCGACAGTAGGGCGAGATTAGGCAGATTAACTCCTCCAAAGGACTTCACTTGATTAATCGATCGATCTGCAGCTGTGCATCATTGAGCTGCTGAAATTCAAATGCTCACTCACTGTTTTTAGGCTGCCCAGACCGTTTGTCAGTCACTTTTTTCTGGGGTGATCGGCGGCCATTTTGTGTCTTGTGCGGTGCTGCGACCAAGTGCATCCAAGCTGCGACCAAGTGCATTTAACCCTCAATGGTGTGGTTGTTTTTTGGCTAAAGCCTACATCAGGGTGAAGCTGTCACACCAAGTGCATTTAACCAGCAATAGTCTGTTCATTCTTTTGGCCATATACTAAATCAGGGGCAAGCTGCGCCTGTCACCAAGTGCATTTAACCCTCAATGGTGTGGTTGTTTTTTGGCTAAAGCCTACATCAGGGTGAAGCTGTCACACCAAGTGCATTTAACCAGCAATAGTCTGTTCATTTTTTGGCCATATACTACATCAGGGGCAAGCTGCGCCCGTCACCAAGTGCATTTAACCCTCAGTAGTGTGGTGCGTCAAGCTGTGACACCAAGTGCATTTAACCAGCAATAGTCTGTTCATTTTTTGGCCATATACTAAATCAGGGGCAAGCTGCGCCCGTCACCAAGTGCATTTAACCAGCAATAGTGTGGTTATTTTTTGGCCATATCCCAGTCTAATTCTGTCACTAAATCCATACCGGTCACCCAGCGCCTAAATACTAGGCCTCAAATTTATATCCCGCTAAATCTCTCGTTACCGCTGTCCTGTTGTGGCTGGGAAAGTTATTTAGTGTCCGTCAAAGCACATTTTTTGTTCTGGGTTGAAATACAATTCCCAATTTAGCAATTTCATAATTTAGTGGTTCCTGCTATATCAGAGCTATTTGAAATCTATCCCTAAAAGGGTATATAATATTCAAGGTGCACATTGGGTCATTCAGAATAACTTCACACACACCCGCTACTGTGTATTTCCAAGTCTAATTCTGTCACTAAACCCATACCTGTCACCCAGCGCCTAAATACTAGGCCTCAAATTTATATCCTGCTAAATCTCTCGTTACCGCTGTCCTGTTGTGGCTGGGAAAGTTATTTAGTGTCCGTCAAAGCACATTTTTTGTTCTGGGTTGAAATACAATTCCCAATTTAGCAATTTCATAATTTAGTGGTTTCTGCTATATCAGAGCTATTTGAAATCTATCCCTAAAAGGGTATATAATATTCAAGGTGCACATTGGGTCATTCAGAATAACTTCACACACACCCGCTACTGTGTATTTCTAAGTCTAATTCTGTCACTAAACCCATACCTGTCACCCAGCGCCTAAATACTAGGCCTCAAATTTATATCCTGCTAAATCTCTCGTTAACGCTGTCCTGTTGTGGCTGGGAAAGTTATTTAGTGTCCGTCAAAGCACATTTTTTGTTCTGGGTTTAAATACAATTCCCAATTTAACAATTTCATAATTTAGTGGTTTCTGCTATATCAGAGCTATTTGAAATCTATCCCTAAAAGGGTATATAATATTCAAGGTGCACATTGGGTCATTCAGAATAACTTCACACACACCCGCTACTGTGTATTTCCAAGTCTAATTCTGTCACTAAACCCATACCTGTCACCCAGCGCCTAAATACTAGGCCTCAAATTTATATCCTGCTAAATCTCTCGTTAACGCTGTCCTGTTGTGGCTGGGAAAGTTATTTAGTGTCCGTCAAAGCACATTTTTTGTTCTGGGTTGAAATACAATTCCCAATTTAGCAATTTCATAATTTAGTGGTTTCTGCTATATCAGAGCTATTTGAAATCTATCCCTAAAAGGGTATATAATATTCAAGGTGCACATTGGGTCATTCAGAATAACTTCACACACACCCGCTACTGTGTATTTCTAAGTCTAATTCTGTCACTAAACCCATACCTGTCACCCAGCGCCTAAATACTAGGCCTCAAATTTATATCCTGCTAAATCTCTCGTTAACGCTGTCCTGTTGTGGCTGGGAAAGTTATTTAGTGTCCGTCAAAGCACATTTTTTGTTCTGGGTTTAAATACAATTCCCAATTTAACAATTTCATAATTTAGTGGTTTCTGCTATATCAGAGCTATTTGAAATCTATCCCTAAAAGGGTATATAATATTCAAGGTGCACATTGGGTCATTCAGAATAACTTCACACACACCCGCTACTGTGTATTTCCAAGTCTAATTCTGTCACTAAACCCATACCTGTCACCCAGCGCCTAAATACTAGGCCTCAAATTTATATCCTGCTAAATCTCTCGTTACCGCTGTCCTGTTGTGGCTGGGAAAGTTATTTAGTGTCCGTCAAAGCACATTTTTTGTTCTGGGTTGAAATACAATTCCCAATTTAGCAATTTCATAATTTAGTGGTTTCTGCTATATCAGAGCTATTTGAAATCTATCCCTAAAAGGGTATATAATATTCAAGGTGCACATTGGGTCATTCAGAATAACTTCACACACACCCGCTACTGTGTATTTCTAAGTCTAATTCTGTCACTAAACCCATACCTGTCACCCAGCGCCTAAATACTAGGCCTCAAATTTATATCCTGCTAAATCTCTCGTTAACGCTGTCCTGTTGTGGCTGGGAAAGTTATTTAGTGTCCGTCAAAGCACATTTTTTGTTCTGGGTTTAAATACAATTCCCAATTTAACAATTTCATAATTTAGTGGTTTCTGCTATATCAGAGCTATTTGAAATCTATCCCTAAAAGGGTATATAATATTCAAGGTGCACATTGGGTCATTCAGAATAACTTCACACACACCCGCTACTGTGTATTTCCAAGTCTAATTCTGTCACTAAACCCATACCTGTCACCCAGCGCCTAAATACTAGGCCTCAAATTTATATCCTGCTAAATCTCTCGTTAACGCTGTCCTGTTGTGGCTGGGAAAGTTATTTAGTGTCCGTCAAAGCACATTTTTTGTTCTGGGTTGAAATACAATTCCCAATTTAGCAATTTCATAATTTAGTGGTTTCTGCTATATCAGAGCTATTTGAAATCTATCCCTAAAAGGGTATATAATATTCAAGGTGCACATTGGGTCATTCAGAATAACTTCACACACACCCGCTACTGTGTATTTCTAAGTCTAATTCTGTCACTAAACCCATACCTGTCACCCAGCGCCTAAATACTAGGCCTCAAATTTATATCCTGCTAAATCTCTCGTTAACGCTGTCCTGTTGTGGCTGGGAAAGTTATTTAGTGTCCGTCAAAGCACATTTTTTGTTCTGGGTTTAACCCCTTAAGGACACAGGGCGTACAGGTACGCCCTTGTGCCCTGGTACTTAAGGACACAGGGCGTACATGTACGCCCTGTGCATTTTCGATCACTGCCGTGCGGCTGGCAGTGATCGGAACCCGGTGCCTGCTCAAATCATTGAGCAGGCACCTAGGCTAAATGCGCGGGGGGGTCCCGTGACCCCCCCATGTCGGCGATCGCGGCAAACCGCAGGTCAATTCAGACCTGCGGTTTGCTGCGATTTCTGCAGTTTCTGATCCCCGCGGTCCCTGACCGCGGGGATCAGAAACTTTTGCATTTGTAAAATATAAATGTATCCCTCCCCCCTGCACCCCTTAGTGATTTTTGCCCGGTGGGAGGTGCAGGGGGAGGGTTGCGGGCGGTGCGGGCGGTGCGGGAGGCGGGCGGTGCGGTAGGCGGGATCGCGATCCCCCGCCCGCCTCCCATTGCGTAATCGTTGGCGTCTAGTGGGTTATACCAGGGTGCCAGCACATTGCTGGCACCCTGGTATAAACGGCTGACATCGGTGATGCGATGTCAGCCGTTTAACCCTTTCCATACAGCGGTCCGTACGGACCGCTGTATGGAAAAGGTTAACAGTAAGAGGGAGCTCCCTCCCTCTCCGATCGGGGGGCTGCTGTGCCTTTGCAGCCCCCCGATGGGAGAGGGAGAGAGCTCCCAGGCAGCCCCCCCAAGCCCCGTCCTTACCCTTCCCCGTCTGCGAAGTTCTGGCCACTACTGAGCAGACGGGGAAGGTTCCCATGGCAACAGGACGCCTCTCAGGCGTCCTGCTGTCCATGGTGCTGAACAGATCTGTGCTGAAAGCATAGATCTGTTCAGTGTAAGTAAAATACAGTTACAGATACCTATATAGGTTCTGTACTGTATTTTACAGACATCAGACCCACTGGATCTTCAAGAACCAAGTGGGTCTGGGTCAAAAAAAAAGTGAAAAAAGTGAAAAATAAAGTAAAAATCAAAAAACACATTTATCACTGATTAAAAATGAAAAAAATAAAATTCCCTACACATGTTTGGTATCGCCGCGTCCGTAACGACCTGATCTATAAAACGGTCATGTTACTTTACCCGAACGGTGAACGCCATAAAAATAAAAAATTAAAAACTATGATGAAATTGGAATTTTGCCCACCTTACTTCCCAAAAAAAGGTAATAAAAGTGATCAAAAAAGTCGCATCTACGCCAAAATTGTAACAATCAAACCGTTATCTCATCCCGCAAAAATCATACCCTACCCAAGATAATCGCCCAAAAACTGAAAAAGTTATGGCTCTTAGACTATGGAAACACTAAAACATGATTTATTTTGTTTCAAAAATGAAATCATTGTGTAAAACTTACATAAAAAAAAAAGTATACATATTAGGTATCGCCGCGTCCGTATTGAACGGCTCTATAAAAATATCACATGAACTAACCCCTCAGATGACCACCGTAAAAAAATTAAAATAAAAACGGTGTAAAAAAAGCCATTTTTTGTCATCTTCCGTCACAAAAAGTGTAATAGCAAGCAATCAAAAAGTCATGTGCACCCCAAAATAGTGCCAATCAAACCGTCATCTCATCCCACAAAAAATGAGACCCTACTTAAGATAATCGCCCAAAAATTTAAAAAACTATGGCTCTTAGACTATGGAGACACTAAAACATTTTTTTTGTTTTAAAAATGAAATTATTGTGTAAAACGTACATAAATAAAAAAAATTGTATACATATTGGGTATCACCGCGTCCGTGACAACCTGCTCTTTAAAATTACGTCATGATCTAACCTGTCAGATGAATGGTGTAAATAACAAAAAAAAAAAACGGTGCCAAAAAAGCAATTTCTTGTTACCTTGCCGCACAAAAAGTGTAATATAGAGCAACCAAAAATCATATGTACCCTAAACTTGTACCAACAAAACTGCCACCCTATCCCGTAGTTTCTAAAATGGGGTCACTTTTTTGGAGTTTCTACTCTAGGGGTGCATCAGGGGGCTTCAAATGGGACATGGTGTCAAAAAAACCAGTCCAGCAAAATCTGCCTTCCAAAAACCGTATGGCATTCCTTTCCTTCTGCGCCCTGCCGTGTGCCCGTACAGCGGTTTACGACCACATATGGGGTGTTTCTGTAAACTACAGAATCAGGGCCATAAATAATGAGTTTTGTTTGGCTGTTAACCCTTGCTTTGTAACTGGAAAAAAAATATTAAAATGGAAAATCTGCCAAAAAAGTGAAATTTTGAAATTGTATCTCTATTTTCCATTAAATCTTGTGCAACACCTAAAGGGTTGACAAAGTTTGTGAAATCAGTTTTGAATACCTTGAGGGGTGTAGTTTCTTAGATGGGGTCACTTTTTTGGAGTTTCTACTCTAGGGGTGCATCAGGGGGGCTTCAAATGGGACATGGTGTAAAAAAAACTGTCCAGCAAAATCTGGCTTCCAAAAACCATACGGCGCACCTTTCCCTCTACGCCCTGCCGTGTGCCCGTACAGCAGTTTACGGCCACATATTGGGTGTTTCTGTAAACTACAGAATCAGGGCCATGAATAATGAGTTTTGTTTGGCTGTTAACCCTTGCTTTGTAACTGGAAAAAAAATATTAAAATGGAAAATCTGCCAAAAAAAGTGAAATTTTGAAATTGTATCTCTATTTTCCATTAAATCTTGTGCAACACCTAAAGGGTTGACAAAGTTTGTGAAATCAGTTTTGAATACCTTGAGGGGTGTAGTTTCTTAGATGGGGTCACTTTTTTGGAGTTTCTACTCTAGGGGTGCATCAGGGGGGCTTCAAATGGGACATGGTGTAAAAAAAACTGTCCAGCAAAATCTGGCTTCCAAAAACCATACGGCGCACCTTTCCCTCTACGCCCTGCCGTGTGCCCGTACAGCAGTTTACGGCCACATATTGGGTGTTTCTGTAAACTACAGAATCAGGGCCATGAATAATGAGTTTTGTTTGGCTGTTAACCCTTGCTTTGTAACTGGAAAAAAAATATTAAAATGGAAAATCTGCCAAAAAAAGTGAAATTTTGAAATTGTATCTCTATTTTCCATTAAATCTTGTGCAACACCTAAAGGGTTAACAAAGTTTGTAAAATCAGTTTTGAATACCTTGAGGGGTGTAGTTTCTTAGATGGGGTCACTTTTATGGAGTTTCTACTCTAGGGGTGCATCAGGGGGCTTCAAATGGGACATGGTTTCAAAAAAACTGTCCAGCAAAACATGCCTTCCAAAAACCAAACGGCGCACCTTTCACTCTACGCCCCGCTGTGTGGCCGTACAGTAGTTTACGGCCACATATGGCGTGTTTCTGTAAACGGCAGAGTCAGGGCCATAAAGATACAGTCTTGTTTGGCTGTTAACCCTTGCTTTGTTAGTGGAAAAAATGGGTTAAAATGGAAAATTAGGCAAAAAAATGAAATTCTCAAATTTCATCCCCATTTGCCAATAACTCTTGTGCAACACCTAAAGGGTTAACAAAGTTTGTAAAATCAGTTTTGAATACCTTAAGGGGTGTAGTTTCTTAGATGGGGTCACTTTTATGGAGTTTCTACTCTAGGGGTGCATCAGCGGGCTTCAAATGGGACATGGTGTCAAAAAACCAGTCCAGCAAAACATGCCTTCCAAAAACCAAACGGCGCACCTTTCACTCTACGCCCCGCTGTGTGGCCGTACAGTAGTTTACGGCCACATATGGGGTGTTTCTGTAAACGGCAGAGTCAGGGCAATAAAGATACAGTCTTGTTTGGCTGTTAACCCTTGCTTTGTTAGTGGAAAAAATTGGTTAAAATGGAAAATTAGGCAATAAAATGAAATTCTCAAATTTCATCCCCATTTGCCAATGACTCTTGTGCAACACCTAAAGGGTTAACAAAGTTTGTAAAATCAGTTTTGAATACCTTGAGGGGTGTAGTTTATAGAATGGGGTAATTTTTGGGTGGTTTCTATTATGTAAGCCTCGCAAAGTGACTTCAGAGCTGTAGTATTCCCTAAAAATTGGGTTTTTGTAAATTTCTGAAAAATTTCAAGATTTGCTTCTAAACTTCTAAGCCTTGTAACATCCCCAAAAAATAAAATATCATTCCCAAAATAATTCAAACATGAAGTAGACATATGGGGAATGTAAAGTCATCACAATTTTTAAGGGTATTACTATGTATTACAGAAGTAGAGAAACTGAAACTTTGAAATTTGCTAATTTTTCCCAATTTTTGGTAAATTTGACATTTTTTTATGCAAAAAAAAATATTTTTTTTAACTTTATTTTACCAGTGTCATGAAGTACAATATGTGACGAAAAAACAATCTCAGAATGGCCTGGATAAGTCAAAGCGTTTTAAAGTTATCATCACTTAAAGTGACACTGGTCAGATTTTCAAAAAATGGCCTGGTCCTAAGGTGTAAAAAGGCTGTGTCCCTAAGGGGTTAAATACAATTCCCAATTTAACAATTTCATAATTTAGTGGTTTCTGCTATATCAGAGCTATTTGAAATCTATCCCTAAAAGGGTATATAATATTCAAGGTGCACATTGGGTCATTCAGAATAACTTCACACACACCCGCTACTGTGTATTTCCAAGTCTAATTCTGTCACTAAACCCATACCTGTCACCCAGCGCCTAAATACTAGGCCTCAAATTTATATCCTGCTAAATCTCTCGTTACCGCTGTCCTGTTGTGGCTGGGAAAGTTATTTAGTGTCCGTCAAAGCACATTTTTTGTTCTGGGTTGAAATACAATTCCCAATTTAGCAATTTCATAATTTAGTGGTTTCTGCTATATCAGAGCTATTTGAAATCTATCCCTAAAAGGGTATATAATATTCAAGGTGCACATTGGGTCATTCAGAATAACTTCACACACACCCGCTACTGTGTATTTCTAAGTCTAATTCTGTCACTAAACCCATACCTGTCACCCAGCGCCTAAATACTAGGCCTCAAATTTATATCCTGCTAAATCTCTCGTTAACGCTGTCCTGTTGTGGCTGGGAAAGTTATTTAGTGTCCGTCAAAGCACATTTTTTGTTCTGGGTTTAAATACAATTCCCAATTTAACAATTTCATAATTTAGTGGTTTCTGCTATATCAGAGCTATTTGAAATCTATCCCTAAAAGGGTATATAATATTCAAGGTGCACATTGGGTCATTCAGAATAACTTCACACACACCCGCTTCTGTGCATTTCCAAGTCTAATTCTGTCACTAAATCCATACCGGTCACCCAGCGCCTAAATACTAGGCCTCAAATTTATATCCCGCTGAATTTGAATACAATACATTGGGCCAAATAATATATTTGTTGTTGTGGTGAACCATAACAATGAGAAAAACATCTAGTAAGGGACGCGGACGTGGACATGGTCGTGGTGGTGTTAGTGGACCCTCTGGTGCTGGGAGAGGACGTGGCCGTTCTGCCACATCCACACGTCCTAGTGTACCAACTACCTCAGGTCCCAGTAGCCGCCAGAATTTACAGCGATATATGGTGGGGCCCAATGCCGTTCTAAGGATGGTAAGGCCTGAGCAGGTACAGGCATTAGTCAATTGGGTGGCCGACAGTGGATCCAGCACGTTCACATTATCTCCCACCCAGTCTTCTGCAGAAAGCGCACAGATGGCGCCTGAAAACCAACCCCATCAGTCTGTCACATCACCCCCATGCATACCAGGGAAACTGTCTCAGCCTCAAGTTATGCAGCAGTCTCTTATGCTGTTTGAAGACTCCGCTGGCAGGGTTTCCCAAGGGCATCCACCTAGCCCTTCCCCAGCGGTGAAAGACATAGAATGCACTGACGCACAACCACTTATGTTTCCTGATGATGAGGACATGGGAATACCACCTCAGCATGTCTCTGATGATGACGAAACACAGGTGCCAACTGCTGCGTCTTTCTGCAGTGTGCAGACTGAACAGGAGGTCAGGGATCAAGACTGGGTGGAAGACGATGCAGGGGACGATGAGGTCCTAGACCCCACATGGAATGAAGGTCGTGCCACTGACTTTCACAGTTCGGAGGAAGAGGCAGTGGTGAGACCGAGCCAACAGCGTAGCAAAAGAGGGAGCAGTGGGCAAAAGCAGAACACCCGCCGCCAAGAGACTCCGCCTGCTACTGACCGCCGCCATCTGGGACCGAGCACCCCAAAGGCAGCTTCAAGGAGTTCCCTGGCATGGCACTTCTTCAAACAATGTGCTGACGACAAGACCCGAGTGGTTTGCACGCTGTGCCATCAGAGCCTGAAGCGAGGCATTAACGTTCTGAACCTGAGCACAACCTGCATGACCAGGCACCTGCATGCAAAGCATGAACTGCAGTGGAGTAAACACCTTAAAACCAAGGAAGTCACTCAGGCTCCCCCTGCTACCTCTTCTGCTGCTGCCGCCTCGGCCTATTCTGCTGCTGCCGCCTCGGCCTCTTCCTCCGCCTCTGGAGGAACGTTGGCACCTGCCGCCCAGCAAACAGGGGATGTACCACCAACACCACCACCACCACCTCCGTCACCAAGCGTCTCAACCATGTCACACGCCAGCGTTCAGCTCTCCATCTCACAAACATTTGATAGAAAGCGTAAATTCCCACCTAGCCACCCTCGATCCCTGGCCCTGAATGCCAGCATTTCTAAACTACTGGCCTATGAAATGCTGTCATTTAGGCTGGTGGACACAGACAGCTTCAAACAGCTCATGTCGCTTGCTGTCCCACAGTATGTTGTTCCCAGCCGGCACTACTTCTCCAAGAGAGCCGTGCCTTCCCTGCACAACCAAGTATCCGATAAAATCAAGTGTGCACTGCGCAACGCCATCTGTAGCAAGGTCCACCTAACCACAGATACGTGGACCAGTAAGCACGGCCAGGGACGCTATATCTCCCTAACTGCACACTGGGTAAATGTAGTGGCAGCTGGGCCCCAGGCGGAGAGCTGTTTGGCGCACGTCCTTCCGCCGCCAAGGATCGCAGGGCAACATTCTTTGCCTCCTGTTGCCACCTCCTCCTTCTCGGCTTCCTCCTCCTCTTCTTCCACCTGCTCATCCAGTCAGCCACACACCTTCACCACCAACTTCAGCACAGCCCGGGGTAAACGTCAGCAGGCCATTCTGAAACTCATATGTTTGGGGGACAGGCCCCACACCGCACAGGAGTTGTGGCGGGGTATTGAACAACAGACCGACGAGTGGTTGCTGCCGGTGAGCCTCAAGCCCGGCCTGGTGGTGTGTGATAATGGGCGAAATCTCGTTGCAGCTCTGGGACTAGCCAATTTGACGCACATCCCTTGCTTGGCGCATGTGCTGAATTTGGTGGTGCAGAAGTTCATTCACAACTACCCCGACATGTCAGAGCTGCTGCATAAAGTGCGGGCCGTCTGTTCGCGCTTCCGGCGTTCACATCCTGCTGCTGCTCGCCTGTCTGCGCTACAGCGTAACTTCGGCCTTCCCGCTCACCGCCTCATATGCGACGTGCCCACCAGGTGGAACTCCACCTTGCACATGCTGGACAGACTGTGCGAGCAGCAGCAGGCCATAGTGGAGTTTAAGCTGCAGCACGCACGGGTCAGTCGCACTACAGAACAGCACCACTTCACCACCAATGACTGGGCCTCCATGCGAGACCTGTGTGCCCTGTTGCGCTGTTTCGAGTACTCCACCAACATGGCCAGTGGCGATGACACCGTTATCAGCGTTACAATACCACTTCTATGTCTCCTTGAGAAAACACTTAGGGCGATGATGGAAGAGGAGGTGGCCCAGGAGGAGGAGGAGGAGGAGGAGGAAGAGGGGTCATTTTTAGCACTTTCAGGCCAGTCTCTTCGAAGTGACTCAGAGGGAGGTTTTTGGCAACAGCAGAGGCCAGGTACAAATGTGGCCAGCCAGGGCCCACTACTGGAGGACGAGGAGGACGAGGATGAGGAGGAGGTGGAGGAGGATGAGGATGAAGCATGGTCACAGCGGGGTGGCACCCAACGCAGCTCGGGTCCATCACTGGTGCGTGGCTGGGGGGAAAGGCAGGACGATGACGATACGCCTCCCACAGAGGACAGCTTGTCCTTACCCCTGGGCAGCCTGGCACACATGAGCGACTACATGCTGCAGTGCCTGCGCAACGACAGCAGAGTTGCCCACATTTTAACCTGTGCGGACTACTGGGTTGCCACCCTGCTGGATCCACGCTACAAAGACAATGTGCCCACCTTACTTCCTGCACTGGAGCGTGATAGGAAGATGCGCGAGTACAAGCGCACGTTGGTAGACGCGCTACTGAGAGCATTCCCAAATGTCACAGGGGAACAAGTGGAAGCCCAAGGCCAAGGCAGAGGAGGAGCAAGAGGTCGCCAAGGCAGCTGTGTCACGGCCAGCTCCTCTGAGGGCAGGGTTAGCATGGCAGAGATGTGGAAAACTTTTGTCAACACGCCACAGCTAACTGCACCACCACCTGATACGCAACGTGTTAGCAGGAGGCAACATTTCACTAACATGGTGGAACAGTACGTGTGCACACCCCTCCACGTACTGACTGATGGTTCGGCCCCATTCAACTTCTGGGTCTCTAAATTGTCCACGTGGCCAGAGCTAGCCTTTTATGCCTTGGAGGTGCTGGCCTGCCCGGCAGCCAGCGTTTTGTCTGAACGTGTATTCAGCACGGCAGGGGGCGTCATTACAGACAAACGCAGCCGCCTGTCTACAGCCAATGTGGACAAGCTGACGTTCATAAAAATGAACCAGGCATGGATCCCACAGGACCTGTCCGTCCCTTGTCCAGATTAGACATTAACTACCTCCCCATAACCATATATTATTGGACTCCAGGGCACTTCCTCATTCAATCCTATTTTTATTTTCATTTTACCATTATATTGCGAGGCTACCCAAAGTTGAATGAACCTCTCCTCTGCCTGTGTGCTAGGCCTAAATATATGCCAATGGACTGTTGCAGTGGTGGCTGACATGAAGCCTGATTCTCTGCTATGACATGCAGACTAATTCTCTGCTGACATGAAGCCAGATTGTCTGTTACGGGACCTCTCTCCTCTGCCTGGGTGCTGGGCCTAAATTTATGACAATGGACTGTTGCAGTGGTGGCTGACGTGAAGCCTGATTCTCTGCTATGACATGCAGACTGATTCTCTGCTGACATGAAGCCAGATTGTCTGTTACGGGACCTCTCTGCTCTGCCTGTGTGCTAGGCCTAAATATATGCCAATGGACTGTTGCAGTGGTGGGTGACGTGAAGCCTCATTCTCTGCTATGACATGCAGACTGATTCTCTGCTGACATGAAGCCAGATCGTCTGTTACGGGACCTCTCTGCTCTGCCTGTGTGCTAGGCCTAAATATATGCCAATGGACTGTTGCAGTGGTGGGTGACGTGAAGCCTCATTCTCTGCTATGACATGCAGACTGATTCTCTGCTGACATGAAGCCAGATTGTCTGTTACGGGACCTCTCTGCTCTGCCTGTGTGCTAGGCCTAAATATATGCCAATGGACTGTTGCAGTGGTGGGTGACGTGAAGCCTCATTCTCTGCTATGACATGCAGACTGATTCTCTGCTGACATGAAGCCAGATCGTCTGTTACGGGACCTCTCTGCTCTGCCTGTGTGCTAGGCCTAAATATATGCCAATGGACTGTTGCAGTGGTGGGTGACGTGAAGCCTCATTCTCTGCTATGACATGCAGACTGATTCTCTGCTGACATGAAGCCAGATTGTCTGTTACGGGACCTCTCTGCTCTGCCTGTGTGCTAGGCCTAAATATATGCCAATGGACTGTTGCAGTGGTGGGTGACGTGAAGCCTCATTCTCTGCTATGACATGCAGGCTGATTCTCTGCTGTCATGAAGCCAGATTGTCTGTTACGGGACCTCTCTGCTCTGCCTGTGTGCTAGGCCTAAATATATGCCAATGGACTGTTGCAGTGGTGGGTGACGTGAAGCCTCATTCTCTGCTATGACATGCAGACTGATTCTCTGCTGACATGAAGCCAGATTGTCTGTTACGGGACCTCTCTCCTCTGCCTGTGTGCTAGGCCTAAATATATGCCAATGGACTGTTGCAGTGGTGGCTGACGTGAAGCCTCATTCTCTGCTATGACATGCAGACTAATTCTCTGCTGACATGAAGCCAGATTGTCTGTTACGGGACCTCTCTCCTCTGCCTGGGTGCTGGGCCTAAATTTATGACAATGGACTGTTGCAGTGGTGGCTGACGTGAAGCCTGATTCTCTGCTATGACATGCAGACTGATTCTCTGCTGACATGAAGCCAGATCCTCTGTTACGGGACCTCTCTCCTCTGCCTGGGTGCTGGGCCTAAATTTATGACAATGGACTGTTGCAGTGGTGGCTGACGTGAAGCCTGATTCTCTGCTATGACATGCAGACTGATTCTCTGCTGACATGAAGCCAGATCCTCTGTTACGGGACCTCTCTCCTCTGCCTGGGTGCTGGGCCTAAATTTATGAAAATGGACTCTTACAGTGGTGGGTGACGTGAAGCCTGATTCTCTGCTATGACATGAAGACTGATTCTCTGCTGACATGAAGCCAGATTGTCTGTTACGGGACCTCTCTCCTCTGCCTGGGTGCCGGGGCCTAAATATCTGAGAATGGACTGTTCCAGTGGTGGGTGACGGGAAGCCAGATTCTCTGCTATGGAACCTCTCTCCAATTGATTTTGGTTAATTTTTATTTATTTAATTTTTATTTTAATTAATTTCCCTATCCACATTTGTTTGCAGGGGATTTACTTACATGTTGCTGCCTTTTGCAGCCCTCTAGCCCTTTCCTGGGCTGTTTTACAGCCGTTTTAGTGCCGAAAAGTTCGGGTCCCCATTGACTTCAATGGGGTTCGGGTTCGGGACGAAGTTCGGATCGGGTTCGGATCCCGAACCCGAACATTTCCGGGATGTTCGGCCGAACTTCTCGAACCCGAACATCCAGGTGTTCGCTCAACTCTAGTCACTATTTCACAGATGTCTCCCAACCTGCACATCTGTTGTTCTGTCAGGTCTATTGGTTAATACTAAGTCCAGTATGGCTGTCCCTCTAGTTGGGTCCTGAACCAGTTGGGAAAGGTAATTGTCTTTGGTTATTGCCAAGAACCTGTTTCCTTTATAAGATATACAGGTTTCAGTTTCCCAGTCTATATCTGGGTAGTTGAAGTCCCCCATGATAACGACCTCATTATGACCTGCCGCCTCGTCTATTTTGTTTAGTAGCAGATTTTCTGTGGACTCTGGTATATTAGGTGGTTTATAATAAACTCCTATTAGTATTTTATTATTGTATTTCTATGCACAGTGACTCCACATGTTCATGTCCCTCACTTATATCTTCTCAGACTGTAGGCTTTAGACAGGACTTTACATAAAGGCAGACCCCTCTCCATTTTTGGTGATTCTTTCTAAACATACTGTAACCCTGTACTTTAACCGCCCAGTCATAGCTATTATCCAGCCATGTCTCAGTTATTCCCACTATGTCATAGTCCTCCTCATACATCAATCATTCCAATTCAGTCATTAGTCAGGCTTCTGTCATTAGTATACATACAATTAAAAGGTTTATGTATATTTTTTAGCCTATACCTTTCCTTCTGAACTGTTCTAATCCCTTTTTCCATTCTTGCCCCAGTCCTATTACCTTGCCCCCGGTCTCTATCTGCACTATCCTCCCATCCCATAACGTAATTACCCTTCCTCCCCAGTCACTAGTTTAAACACTCCTCCAACCTTCAAGATATCTTCTCCCCCAACACAGCTGCCCCTTCCCCATTGAGGTGCAGCCCATCCCTACGATACAGCCTGTAGCCGACACAGAAGTCGTCCCAGTTCTCCAATAACCCAAACCCCTCCTTCTTACACCAGTTCTTGAGCCACTTGTTAACCTGCCTCCCGCTGCCTTTCTTGTGTGGCTTGTGATACAGGTAGCATTTCGGAAAACACTACCTTTGAGGTCCTTGCCCTAAGCTTGTGACCTAAATCCCTAAAATCTTTTTTAAGGACGATCCACCTACCTCTAACTTTGTCATTGGTTCCGATATGGATCATGACTGCTGGATCGTCTCCAGCCCCTCCCAGTAATCTGTCAATCCGATCCGCGATGTGTTGAACTCGAGCACCAGGAAGACAACACACCGTTCGATGATCCTGGTCTTTGTAACAGATCGCCCTATCTGTACCCCTAATAATTGAGTCTCCCACTACGAGCACCTGTCTGGCCTGCCCTGTTCTACTCGTCCCCTGCTTTCTGGAGCTGACATTCCCCTGACTGGCAGAGGAAGGGTCTGGCTGCAGCAGTGCTCTCCCGGAACTGACATCCCCGTCATCTGCCAACATTGCAAACTTGTTGGGGTGTGTCAGATCAGGGCTAGCCTCCCTGGCACTCTTCCCTCTACCCTGCTTTCTAACTGTTATCAAGCTAGCTACCTCACTTTCTGGAGCCTCCTCTCTACCACCCTCCCCCACATCTACCCCATAGAGTGCTTGCTCAGTGAGCAGCAAACTCTTTTCCAAATTGTCACCGCTTCTCAGTGTCAAAACTCGCCTGGTTAGATACACGATGTGCAATTCCAAACGGGCAATTTGCTCACATTTTAAACAAAGATATGTACCCTCAAATGGCTGTTCCAGGACTGTATACATTAACCAAGATGTGCACTGGACTGCAATGTCAATAATGGAACAAATACTAAATGGGGATTATGCAAGAAAAGAGAAAAAATACAATATAGTGCAGTGATAAGAATCTAATTTACTGTAGTCCCCTCCCAAAGTCCCTGAATTTGAAGTCGCGTAATCTAAAGTCATAGACTTAATACAAACACACACTTGAAATCAAACATGCAAATGCTCACAAACTCACGTTGTTTGTCTGCTTGTATAAGTGCAGCTCTCAAACCAGACTGCTTTTTTCCCCCTCTGGATTCAAAGGACTGAGCTGCCCTCGAGACTGGCTATGTAACTTCTCCTAATAAGATAGCCACACCCTAATTACTTACCTTGTCAACACTGGAGAAGGACGAGAAAATAAATAAAAAACATGTAATCACAGTATACTCTCAGCTGCTATGAAATAAACCTGGCAGCAAAAGCAAGTCACATTGTATAAACTAGACTAACTGCCACATTGAGTCCCTGGGAGGAGGCAGTCATGAGAGGAGCTGGTAGTAATCAGTAGCATCTCCATTATCAATAGGAGCTAGTGAGACGCCCAGGTCGCATCTTATAAGATCTGTTTCATCATTATTAATTGTGACGTCCGTAGGATCCTTTCAGGACGACAAATGGTATAATCATATGGTGAATGTATTAATTTATTCATCCAGGTAGAAACTGTGACAAGTGCTATTGTATGTTTCATTGGAACCGAGACCCCCTGAGGAGCCCTTGAGTGGGCAAAACGCGTTGGGTTATTGTGTTGTGGGGTACTTTATTGGTACCCGACTTCTAGGCAACGATCATCTCTGTTGTGGCAGTATCATTTTTTATTATATGTTGATTGTTCACGTAACTATCACTGTTAGGGTGTTATAGGGAAAGTAGAGAAGGAACGCGGACAGGGAAACCCCATCATCAGGGGTGACACCTGGGCAAAGGCTAGAGGAGGACTGTACTAGGGAAAGAATCCCCTTGTAGAAAGATACTAGCCGAGGACCTCCCAATCTACTAACTGTATATTGTGTATTGTTTGTATGTTACAATTGTGGTGGATGCTAAATGCATAGAAATAAGTAGCCGGCCTGAGGTCTGCACTTTTTTGGTATCAGCCACCAGTATGGGGCATTTAGTTCAAAAATAAATAATAAATGGTATATTTTAAAAACGTCCTACCTTAATTAAAGAGAGAATAAAATTAACGAGAGGACCTATTACTATCTCAAAACATAATAAAAATGTGTTAATAAATATAAACTAGACTACACTTCTCTGACTTGGTATAGAGTACAATAAAGTCAGGCTCACAGATACTCCCTCACGTAATCTAAAGCGACACACTTAATACAAGCACACACTTGAAATCAAACACGTGAACGCTCACAAACTTGTGTTGTTTGTCTGCTTGTATAACTGCAGTTCTTAAACCAGACAGTTTTTTTTCCCTCTGGATTAGCCTTGTTCTAAAATAAAAATATCATGCAACATGAACAACCTGCTGTTATAATTTTCTTCAGATGTGATGAAATCATTGTTCCGAAATTCCCATTTTTTTAATTAGAGAAGGAAAATGTGAGATGTCTGAAAGAAAATCTTTACAAAATGTAGTTCAAAAAAGTTGATCCCAGCTTTAGTCAGCAAAGTATATGGAACTATGTATTTAAGTATATGTCCTTTGTAGACAACTTCATAATGGTCAAACAACATGGAAAAAGTTACAGAGTGCCATTGCTTGAAATCATACTTTCATAACTGGTAAATCACATTATTAATTTTTAAGGTCTCCAGCACTACTTAAAGGGAAACTGTCACCTAGTTTTACCATATATAGCTGCGGACATGCAGGGATAGATCTCCGCTAGCATGTCCGCAATATACCTGTTCCATAGCTCTGTGTGGTTTTATTTCGTTAAAAAAATTATTTTATAGATATGCAAATTAACCAAGTAAGGTGCCCAAGGCGTGGTAACTTACTGTTAAGGAGCCCAGCCACGCCCCCTGTGAAAGAGCCCAGCACGGCCTGCATTCAGGAATCTCCTCCTTGCTCACAAAGTTACAGTGCCGTAATCTCGCGAAGTGTTTGTTCCTTTTGCTGGCATCAGCCTCAGTGAACAAACTGCGCATGCGCATCGCGATGTTATGGCACTGTAACTTTGTGAGCAAGGAGGAGAGAAATCGATGAGAAAGCCATACTCTCATTGGATGCCCAAAAGGCATTTGATTGTATCGAGTGGGAGTATTTATGGGCAGTTTTGAAAAGGGTTGGTATAGGGGAGGGATTTATAAGATGGATTCAACTTATATATTCTAATCCGAGGTATAGGGTTATGGTGGATGGGAGCTTGTTCCTGCCTTTTGCCCTCTCTAGGGGCACTAGGCAGGGATGCCCTCTCTCCCCATTATTATTTGTAATTGCAATAGAACACTTGGCATGTATGATAAGAAATGATAGGGAGTGTAAAGGTTTTCAATATGTTCAATATGGGGAAGGATATTAAAACTTATTAATGTATGCCGATGATATTTTATTATTTATGCACAACACTGGGGACGAGTTTAATAGAGTAATAGATATAATAGATAACTTTTTTTTTCTGGTTTAAATATTAATTGGGGAAATCCCATATGATGTTATTAGGGAAGGGGCAACCGCAGAATCGCTCAAGGGTGCATGTGCTTGAGCAACACGAGAGTTTTAAATATTTAGGTATACAGATTTCTAGAAATATAGAAGAATATGAAAAGTTAAATGTACTCCCCTTAATAAAAGGACTTAGAACTAAAATACATATCTGGAAAAAATTACCGTTGTCAATTCAGGGTCGGGTGAATTTAACAAAAAAGATTTTTTTTCCCAAAAATACAGTATTTTTTGTAAAATGTTCCAATGAGGTTGCCAAAGAAAACTTTTAGGTTATTAGACAGTTTAATGGGGTATTTTCTTTGGAAAGGTGATATTCCTAGGTTAAGGAGAGAAGTTCTTCAGCTCCCAGTAAGATAGGGTGGATTAGCAGTTCCTAATTGGTTCTTTTATTATTTAATAACACAATATAGTCAGATAAAAGGAAGTTTAAATGGTTTAGTGGGGAGGGATGAATTAATGAACATGGGGTGGAGTAGGGAAATGAATCACTTAGAGGTGTTGGAGTGAGGAACACTGGGGAAAAATATTACAGGAAATAGAATATGGAATTCAATTAAATGCATATGGGTGGAAGTTAAAAACATATTGGATATTAAAGGGTACTTGCAGTATACACCTATTTGGAAAAATATTAATTTTAAGGAAGTGCAAAGGATTAGGTCTTACATAGATTGGGATAAAAAGTGGGTAAAATATCAAGATCAAGTATTTGAGGAAGATAAACTGAAGGATTTTGGCACCTGGTAATGGAGTTTGGGATCCCCCAAAAGGATATTTACAAATATTTTCAGCTCAAAAATGCTGTGAGGATACCGGTGAATTCAGATAAATATAGAAAGGAACAATCAAATAGAATAGATAAATTTACCAATAGAGGAGAAAAAAGAGGAACAACGGCAAAAAGATATGGGATTTTGATGGACGGAAAAAAGAACGGATTACAATACTTGCCAGAGGAAAATGGGAAAAAGAGCTCCCATCTTTTACGGAAGAAAAATGGAATGATGCCCTTAGAAGTTATATTATGGTGTCGGAAAGGGCCTCACATAAAATCTTTCAGTTTTTTATAGTTCATAGGTTACATTGATTTCCTTGGGCGTTAAAGAAAATGAAAAACTTCGGATAAGTGCCCAATTCGTAAGGGTGAGAAGGCGGATCTTATACATTGTTTTTGGAGATGTCCTAAACTTTTTAGGTATTGGAAAGAGATTGTAGAGATTATATTAGTATTTCTGGGTGTTCAAGTTTAGAAAACCCAGTAGTTTGTATTCTAGGGGCTACAGAACATTTTCAACTAAATAAAGAGATACGATTGATTTTAGGCAAAGTACTATTTCAAGTTAGACTTCTCATACTTCGGAAATGGGTAAATGAAGATTCCCCCACAGTGGGACAGTGGCAAGAAGCAGTTGTTAATTTGATTAAACTGGAACGGGTATCCGAGAGATATAGTGATAGAGCTGAAAAAACTGACAAAATATAAAAAAAATGGTTGAACTAGGGCCGGATGTGATTTTTATTTTTTTTCTCCTCTCTCTCTCTCATATTTGATATCACTGCGTCCGTAACAACCTGCTCTATAAGAATAGCACATGATATACCCTGTCAGATGAATCTTGTAAAAAATAAATAAAAAATGAGGCCAAAACAGCCATTTTCAGTTACCTTGCCTCACAAAAAACTTAATATAGAGCAATTAAATATCATATGTACCCCAAAATAGTACTAATAAAACTGGCACCTTATCCTCTAGTTTCCAAAATAGGGTCACTTTTGGGGAGTTTCTACTGTATGGGTGCATCAGGGGGGCTTTAAATGGGACATGGCATCTAAACCAGTCCAGCAAAATCTGCCTTCCAAAAACCATACGGCGCTCCTTTTCTTCTGCGCCCTGCCGTGCGCCCTTACATCAGTTTACGACCACATGTGGGGTGTTTCTGTAAACCGTGGAATCAGGGTAATAAATATTGAGCTTTGTTTGGCTGTTAACCCTCAATGTGTTAAAGAAAAAATGTAATAAAATGGAAAATCTGCCCAAAAAGTGAAATTTAGAAATGTTATCTCCATTTTCCTTTAATTCTTGTGGAACACCTAAAGGGTTAACAAAGTTTGTAAAATCAGTTTTGAGTAACTGTAGGGGTGTAGTTTCTACAATGGGGTCATTTATGGGGGGTTTCCATTGTATAAGCCCCACAAAGTGACTTCAGACCTAAACTGGTCCTTAAAAAGTGGATTTTGGCAAATTTCTTTAAAATTTTAAGAATTGCTTCTAAACTTCTAAGCCTTCTAACGTCCTAAAAAAATAAAATGACATTTCCAAAATGATGCCAACATAAAGTATACATATGGGGAATGTTAAGTAATAAAAAAAATGTAGGTATGACTTTCGGTTTTAGAAGCAGAGAAATTGAAATTTTGAAAATTGTGAATTTTTCTAAATTTTTGTTAAATTTGGGATTTTTTCATAAATAAAGGTGAAATATATTGACTCAAATTTATGACTATCATGAAGTACAATGTGTCGCAAGAAAACAATCTCAGAATGGCTTGGATAAATAAAAGTGTTCCAAAGCTATTATAAAGTGACGCATGTCTGATTTGTAAATTTTGACCTGGACACTGGGGCATCGATGACCCTTGGTCATGAAAGGGTTAAGGGGTTTATCATGTTTGGACAACCACCACATAGCAAGTGCCATGACCATGATCTCAAAGCAAGGATGCTCAATCCAGTGACCCTTGACCATCAACAGTTACTATCACAGAGAAAACAGCCAGCAAGTCCTCATGGATAATATGCATATCAGTAAGCTTACACTGATAATCCATTGATTTTTTTGATTTTTTTTGTATACTGCCTTACGAAGGAGTTTTGTTAACTTAGAAAGGTATCACTGCTATAATACTTTTGTAATTTTAACGCCAAAAAAATTTCAAATATCCTTATAGGTGCCCCAGTCAGACTATTTTTTCTATATGCGCTAGTTTCCATACATGAGAATAGTCATCCTATTTTATACAGTATTTTGTAACTAGTGAATGAATTAGTTTTGCACCTAAATTGCAGAATCACCGAGCCTTTAAAATATTAAATAGTAACCATTGTTTCATGTTTGTAATTAAATAATGAATAATACAGTCATATATTAGAACATTCTAATATATCTTATTAGAGAAAGATGCTTCTTTCTTCTCTCCTCTCACTGTCAACTCACTGCTCAAATCTGTCCTCTGCAAAGACAGGCTGCCTGCTCACTGAAGTATCAGAATACATTGAAGTCTATTGAGGTGTGGGGCGGAGGGGCATCTGCAGACAGGCAGTTAGACTAACAGAAAGATTGCTGCTGATTTGTAAGTGATTTACTGTCTAAATTCACAGCTGAATTCACATCTGCTATACTGCTATATAATGTCCTCCATTACTGCTTTAGGATATGCTACAGAGAGTAAACAACAATGGTCTCCTGTTTCTTTATATCCAGTATATAGGCAGATATAATTCCTGCAAGTCTCTACCCACCAGCTCACATAGAATTAGACAAATTGCAGAGGTAAAAAATGCTAAAAATGCCAGATGCAAGTCATAGCCAGACATAGCTTTGTTTCCCTTGTACACACACATTGCAGCTTATTCTGAAATATTGCCTGAAGTGATGGTTACACTTCAATAGATTTAATATTTACAAATTTAGGGTATGGGCAGATGTGGGGAGTTTGCTGCAGATTTTCTTCACCAAAATATATCCAATTCATAAAAAGTTAAATGTTTAGTGTAAAGAAATGTGAGTAGTAGTCATAGCCCAGTAGTCAAAGAGTGGCCGAGCTCTCATCAAATCTGAGGGCTGCTCATTAACATATTTCCACTGCTTTGAAAGCCTACACATTGCTATTCTTTTCTGATACAATCAAAGGCTTTGTGGCTGAATTTATCTGTTATTCTTTTGTTATAAAATTACGCAAGACATCACATGCATATTGTGTGTCTTACGCATTGTGTTGTACATATGTAGAGTCCCTAGATTTTGATCGAAAGTCACAAACGTTGAGGGTGTTGACATTTAGGTCTTTGTGATAAATTCATCAAGTAGGTTGTTACTTACTTTGGAATATGTTATACTGCAGCCTGAATTAAAGGGAAACCGTTCGGGAACGTTGAAGGTTGGAGGTGCTAGGAATAGTTTTTGCAGCCATTGATTTATGTCTATATGTAAATAAAATAGTTGTTGTGTTAATGAAAGTTTGTAATGCAGGAACTGTGGTTAAACCTTGACAACTGTGTGTTGCTATTTCAGTGTGGGATAAATGCTACTGCTACTGATTGTGAATTTTTTTTTTAGGATGCAGAGAATGAAATATGGTATTTTGAAATGGTCATGTTTGCCACATTTTTACTATCTTTCATTTAAATTTTATATTAAAGGGCCAACTTTGATCTTTTTATTAGAGAGATGTGCCATGAGCACTTCCCTGATAAAGTATAATGAAATTGCTCCACAATAGTAACCCTAAAGGCAGATTCCCTGCATATACTTGTATTATGAAAATCAACTGCTAACAGAGACTGGTAATTATAACTTTGAATATGAAATATTTTTTCTTCTACATTTTTGGAGTCATTTATATATTTTAGATGCAAATCCTTTGGCCCTTTGAATCCTTTGATCATTTCTATGACCGTTACCCCTTAATAGAATCCATGACATAAAATCTATCACATCTTTGTTCCAAAACGTGATGCCAACATTGTCTCATATAATACTTCCACATGTTTTCCAGTCTGCTTGTTGTTATAATAGCAACAGTCATCAGAATTGGACCGCTTACCCTGCCAGTATTCATTTTCAAATCAATTTGCCTGACAAGTATTGCATGACAATTGTTTTTGCATCCATCTACTAAACATCTGATTAATTCACTGATGTCTTGATATTTTGGAATTTGATAGACTGATGTGGTATTACCCTCACTAGGCTACGCAAGTGATCAGTTTACATATTTCCGCTTTAGAATCATTTCTAATTCTATACAACGTGTTCCACAACTTTGCAAATACTTTGCCGTTTTTGATTATGAGTTTTATGTATGGCTGACTTTATGGACTTGGCAGGTTAGAAGTTCAGAAATCAGCTGTTATTGCCAGCGGAAACTGCCGGTGGCTACACAGAGAAAGTGTAGTAGTACATGCTAACCATTCGAAAGATTGGGTGACCATATTACCGTAACAATTAAAACGTGATGTTTATTAATATGACTAAAACAGTCATATTAATAAACATCACGTTTTAATTGTTACTACCCCTTTGATTTTTCTCTTACGCTTGACAGCAGTACCTTGGGGAGAGGTGCGTTTGCACCGTTCTCACCCTCATAGGACAACTTAATTACATTTTTTTCTTTGACCATATTACCGTATATACGATTAGTCAACTACCCCAGAGAGGGAGACACTTTTTCCAACTGCTTTCCACTTTATCTCATGGAAGGAGTTCATGGGTCACTTCTCTGAAGTACAGAGAAGATGGTGGAGATGTGAGTAATGAGCAGCAGCACTTGTATGCAGTCTCCAATACCACAGTCTGTACTATCATCCTCTCTGTACTTCATTTCTCCTAATGAGCTCCTTTCCTTCAGAGATTCAGCTGAAGATCTTATCAGCTTTATTCAGGATCATAATCCCTGACAAGTAGAGCAGAGAGGAGGATAAGGCAGCTCTTTACCACAATGTTGTGAAGTAACTTGCCCTGCTGTGTGAATAGGACAGGTTTTGTGTGAACTAATAGGATGGCGGCCATTTTATTTCTCCTAATTATTGCTCCCTAGACAAAATGAACCAATATAGCTAATTAAAGGTATTTGGGAATATATTTATAATAAAGTAATATTTAGGTATTTTCATTTTCTTAATTCCCGGAGAACCTCTTTAAGTATTGCAGAAAAAAATATCAAGGAAAGTATTTGCAAAGTTACTCAAGATTTTATGTAGATTTTGTCAATGGAATTAGCCTTTCCATTACTTATATTTTTTATACTGCACTATGTTCCTTTTAATGTTTGCTGTAGCTCCATGGCCAATTTTTCCTGGCTCTGCTCTACTGTACTAGGTACCAAAAACAAATGTACTGGCAGTAATATATCTTGCAGCCATTATGTTCCATGTTGCTTGCAATAATCTCTAATTGCATGTAGAAGGGAGGGAGATGTCTCAACGATGCTGCCAGTATAGGAGAAAACAGTTCCAGTTACGGTGTGTAAAGGGGTTCTGTATAAATGCTGTTTATTAGTGTTTTATGTGTTAGTATTAAGCCTTTTTAAACTCCTAAATGCAGTGGATTTCTTTTTTCATAAGCATTATAACATGTTAGCAAACTGTCTGGCTTTAGGACCATGCAGTTACTCGATCAGCCATAGCTCTGTGTGTGAGGCCATGCATGCAGGGAGGATACGGAGAACATCAGCTTTGGGGAGCTCCCTGTGCCAGGCCTGTTTGTAAAAAAAAGAACTTTGGATGGCTTGACTGCTGTGAAGAGAAGGAACCATCCAGTGTTGTGAAGTCTGGCTATTCTGGGGCCTAAAGGGAATATGTCACCCATATTTTTTTGGGGGGCCAGTTAAAACCAGATAGAGACACATGTGCCTTTTTTCTAATGTGCTATTATTTTCTGATTGTAAAATTTGTATTCTATTTCCCGAACATAATTGTGGGGGCGGCCATCTTGTCTGAACCGTTGTTAACAGCATTTAAAGATGTGATTTACAGTGGTCACCATTAGCCATAGACAAAATAGACTGGAGGGGAGTTGTTGACCTCTATGGGGAGTTTTATAGATATGCTCTGTGACCTTTACAGACATCGTTTTACAAGCACGGAGTAGATAAGCTTTGAAAATCACCTATTGTGAATGGTGGATACTATGTTATCTATATACAGTTGATATCAGTCATCGTAATTCTGTCTATGATGATAATGAGATTACTACTAAAAAGCGATCTCTACAGACCAGTAAGTTTCTCCTATTATTAGGTTTAGTTGCCAAGGTGAATACTACAGGATTTTAAGATTTTTTTAATTTTTTTATATAATGCCATAAAAATGTTTGCGTCACCAATAATTCTTTAAAACTATGTTTAAAATTAAAACTTGATTTAAACAATAGGTCATTTTCTGATGACACATTCCCAGATCTGGTGATTTCCTTGTTCTCCACATGGGGTGACTTGAAGTGTGATATATATTACATCATTATTGGCTTTTGCAAGTTGTCCTTTATTCAAGCAAGTGTATGATGCTAGAGTGCAAGATGTTTTTCCTTTTACTACAAGCTGAACTCTTCTGTGTGCAAACTTTCTACTTTTACTGCTAAACTTTTTAACGTTAAGAGAAATGCTGTGTTTCTGATTATTGCTGAGTGACATCCAAGCACAAAAGGTAGAAGTGCCTCCATTAAAGGGCTTCTGTCACTCCACTAAATTCATATTATTTTTTTTTTGGTCTCCCTACAATCCTTATGCTGCGATTTCTTAAAATATATAGCTATTACACTGTTTGGTTCAGTAGTTCTATCAAAAAACTGACTTTTATATTATGCAAATTACCTCTCTAGCAGCAGGTAGGGCGGCTACCTGCTGCTAGCAGCCGCATCCTCCATTCATAATGACGCCCCCTCCTCATGTTGATTGACAGGGCCAGCGGACGCGCTAGTCCTCTGACTGGCCCTGTCTGCGTTTTAAATCTCGCGCCGGTCTTCAGTTGGCGCAGGCGCACTCAGAGGAGGACGCTCGCTCGGCCGCTCCATCCTCAGTGCGCCTGCGCCGGGTGTACATGTGACGTCATCGGCACAGGCGCGCTGAGGATGGAGCGGCTGAGCGAGCGTCCTCCTCTGAGTGCGCCTGCGCCAACTGAAGACCGGCGCGAGATTTAAAATGAAGACAGGGCCAGTCAGAGGACGAGCGCGTCCGCTGGCCCTGTCAATCAACATGAGGAGGGGGTGTCATTATGAATGGAGGATGCGGCTGCTAGCAGCAGGTAGCCGCCCTACCTGCTGCTAGAGAGGTAATTTGCATAATATAAAAGTCAGTTTTTTTATAGAACTACTGAACCAAACAGTGTAATAGCTATATATATTAAGAAATCGCAGCATAAGGATTGTAGGGAGACCAAAAAAAAAAAAATGAGTTTAGTGGAGTGACAGAAGCCCTTTAAGACCTGCTTAGTGTGAGTAATCTAGTGGAGCATGCCCTACATAGAATATGGTGCACCCCTTTACAGCTGGTGGTGAGATAAACCATTACAGGCTATGAGGTAGAGAGTGGCTTTTCCATAACTTATGGTGCAGCCAGGGAAGGCAGGACTTGTGCACCCATAGATCTCTATGGCACTGTGGGACTGCCATGATGGTTGAGATTCCCAACCATGGCTAAAAAAACAGCTTGCACGATTTGGTTGCTCAATGAAAAAAGTTGCTCAAAGCGGCTTTACCTTTGTGATTGAGTGCTAATCCATCAGGTGACCAGGAGGCAGGCATTTTGTCAGTCAGTGTACGTGACATACATTTTCATTTGAGTGGTGTGTGATTTTAGTATGTGCAGATATTTGTTTAAGCCTTTTGTGAAATTTATAGAACCTTATCCATGGTTTTCAGTTTTTCTGCATCCTGTAAAAGTTGCTGCCTGCATTTAAAAGAAAAATGTAAACCTGTTCCCTTGTTTGATCATTTTACCTAATAAATTATTTAAAAGAAAAACATCCTAATTATTAAGGCACTATAAACGAGTGCAAATATACTTACTAGGGCACAAAAGTGGTTAATAGACACGTTGTTGCCATTCTTAGTGCCACTAAGTCCTTGTGCTGACATTTCCCATCTAAAGTTTTAAATACAAAGTTAGAGAAACTGGCTAAATTCGAGATGCATTGTTCTCATTGCACTGTTCTCATTTCTTTGACAGTTGTTTCTTTTCAGCTCTTATCTGTAGAGTTTGGCGCAATTATTATTTATAAGTTCATCCTGCTCTTTTCTAGAAAAATACTCATGCATCCAAGAATTGCACAGCCCGGAAGATTGAAGGAAATGCATTTTTAATATGGATTTTATTTTTATTTTCTTAGTGTCTAAAATTACAGAGTCACCTCCAGTCTACAAACCTTCAGAAAAACCTCCTGTGGATGATCCCAAACCAGGTAGAGATTTCTATAAAAAAATAAAAAATAAAGTAAAAGTGAAGTATTCTTACTAAAGAATAAAGTAATGAAACATGTAAATAATTTTCTTATTGATTTCAGATGTAATTAAAAAAAGTAATCATCAATTGCGTGATTATATGTCCAAACTTACATAACTGACCTATTTTAAGAAATAAGTATTGTTTTATTTTATCCTTAATTGATTGCCTTCTATAATACATTTTCTTTTTATATTGTTTTTTTTTTTAAATAAATTCTTTTTCAGGAACTCTAAAATATTAATAGTTCTTTGGTAACGTTTTCGTTTTATCTTCTCTAAATATTTTGTGTCCATTTTCACATTTTCTGTAACAGTTGCAAGCCAATCTATTGTGGAATCTTTCACTCCAGATTTATCAACTGGTACCCTAGAATGGGTCAGAGCAACCATGGGTAACATGATTATCCTTATTACTTGAGTTCATATTTTCCAGTGCACAATTTACATACTTGCCTTTCTAGGAAACCATGACTGAATTGTTATTCCACGGATTTGAATTTTCTCCATTTTCTCATGACTTCTCTTCTTTGTTGATCTAGCAGTAGCTTGGCGGCCAGCAAGCTCAGCTTACACATTACTTGTGCTGCATGTGGCTATTGTTCTCTTCCCCTTTCTAGCATTTAAGCATTGCTTTGGGCTACAAGTTAATTGTGCGCATTGCAACCAGCAAGTTTACAAAGCAAGTGCTACTTTGTATTGTATTTTTGTTTCAAAATCCCAAGCTTTCCTGTTTGTTCAGCATACAATTTGGACCTTATAACCTTATAAACTTATGTCGATATACAGCTTTGTTGCTTCCAGAAAACAATGTGCTTAAATGTTAATTTCCTTACTGCATATTTACTGTAAACATACCTGACAATGACAAAGTAATACCCTCCATGCTTATGAGAAAGGATACACTCATCATTGTAACCAACAGCACTGTTAATTATTGTAGAAACACTTATACAAATAATTATGTATTTCCTTTAAGTCCTTTGCTCCTTTCCATGGCCAGCTCCCTTTGAAAATGAAAAGTCCCAATACTTTTACACGCCTAGTCAAATGTATTCCCATTTTCTGTGTGCCGTCTGTGTTCATCATCGCCAATGATAATCATAAAGGTGATTATTGATTACCTTGGTCAACTGGTTTATGGAAGGCAGAAAAAGCATATTTCAATGTTTTTACATCTTACGTGTATCTCTGAATTGTATCTCCATTTATAATATAGTAGGAGTAATAGGAGTTACTATTATTATTAAACTGATGACTAGGGTTCAGAATGCTGCAAAGTCTCTGGGATCTACCCATTAGTACATGTACCAGCAGCTACATCTGTCTAGGCTAGGATGTGACACTGTCTGACAAGTTAACCAGGAAATTCTTTAAATGTATACATCTAATTTGCCCATAGATTATCATTAGCAAAAGAGTGTTCTTCCTTTCATTTTTGAATGCAACTATGTAGGAATACAGTTGAAGTGAATGGGGCTGAGCTGCAATACCGAGCACGGCTGCTAAACTATATACAGCGTTGTCCTTGGACAGCTTCTGGGAGCCGTTTGCACTCTCCGATGAGAGGCGTCTTCTGTAACAGCTGATCGGCGGGGGTGCCGGGAGTTGAACCCCGCCCATGTGATAATGATGACCTATACTGAGGATAGGTCATCATTATGCATTATTGGGTAACCCCTTTAAATATACAGGGTGATTTAAAAAGGATGGTGCAAAAGTAAAGGCCTGTAGTTAAACTAAACAAGTTCCGCTCTTGAAAAATGAAAGCTGTGCTATGATTGGTTGCTATGGCAACAGTTTTCGTTTAGACAGTTTTCATGAATCTGCCGCTTTCTGTACAGGTTAGTTTAAGATGGCGACATCACAGCAAGGAAAAGCTTTTTGCATGTTGGAATTTGCAAGAACAGCGTCTGTTGTGAAATTACAGGGAAATTTTCAGAATAAATTTGGTAAATGTGCTCCTCGTAGATACTGCATTTTTCATTAGGTTAGGCAAATTGAAACCGTTAATTGTTTATGTCATGAGAAAAGTCCGGGCTGCCCAAATACTTTGGAATGTACAAGCATAGTCTTAGAAAGTCAACCAGGCTGACTAGTAAAGTGCCACAAACCATGAAGTATCTTATGAAAAAGTCTGCATTGTTAGCCATACAGATTACAAATTCTTCAGGAACTGAAACTGGACAACTGTGACTCTTGCACTGACTTACAAGGCTGATTGGAAGAGGATGAATTTGCTGACAGGCTGGTGACCAGTGATGAGGTTCCCTTCACCTCAGTGGGAAGGTCAATTGCCACAACTTTATAATCTGGGGCTCATAAAATCCACATGCCCTTATCAAGCACATGAGGAACTCACCCAAGGTAAACGTGTTCTGTGCAATGAGCCTGCACAAAGTCTATTGTCCCTTCTTTTATGCCGAGGATACCGTCACTGACCACTTATACCTGGAGGTATAAGGGAATGGCTTATGCCATCATAGAGGAAGATCTGCCAAATGTAGTCTATGAGCAGGATGGTGCTCTTCCTCTCCAATTAGATGTTCAATGATACCTGAATGAAACTCCACCGGAACATTGGATCAGCTGCTCCAGAATAATCGATTCACCAATGTTGTGCTGGCCTCCACGATCACCATATCTAATAACCTACGACTTCTTTCAAGAAATCAGTGTGTCTGCCCTCCAGCCACAGGATCTGAATGACTTGAGATGATGCATCAGTGAAAAAGTGAGGACCATATCCAAAGATACCATATGCTGGCACACGTCTGGACAGAACTGGACGATCACCTAGACATCTGACGTGTCACCAGTGTAGCTCACAGCGAACATTTGTAGTATATAGTTTTACATTCTTTCAATTATGAATACTGAGGCTATAATTTTGCACTATTTTTTTTATCACCCTGTATAATGGCATTACAGTGTGTATAATTGTATGCTTTAGGAATTGTTCAAAAGTTATTGGGTGTGAGAATGCCTTTAAACATGAAATGGCATTTGTGGCAGAATAAAATCCTATAAAATTAGGTTTTTCTCTATTTGCTCATTATAGCAATACTAAAGGATTGTATTGTGAGGGGCCATTAAATAACACATTTCTAACCACAATGTATAAACTTAATTAAACACTGTGTATAAAAATTATTTTAGCATCCAGCCACAATCAAACCAATGTGTCTTAGAATATTCCATCAATAACTCGTTTCAGCTGGGAAAAACTGTCATCACTGATATTTCTGTGATTTCATTTTAGTCTTTTCTGATTGTCATTGGCACAGAAAATATCGAACAATCCTTATTTTCCATTTAGATAGGTCCATCTAGATAGATCCTCATTGAGTTTTTAAACCACACAGAAGTCAGTGCCCGCTCTTTAGTCAATATAATTAGCTCTATCATTACACCATTAGTTGTACCTTTATTGCTAGACTTGTGATTTTCTCATGCTTTCCATGCATTATTCCTGTTTGCATGCTTTAAAACCTGTCTGCATAAACAGTATAACCTTACAGTAGAGTCCAGTAAAGTTAAATGATTGGACTATTTATATTGTATTTGTAAAGGTTAATGCATTCTCCACTTTTGAATCTACAAAGAAAAAGCAAATGTAGATAACAATAGCTTGTCCTATGTTTTAACATTTAATTTGGCTGCTGCCATGCACCACATGCATGTATGCAAGTTGTCTAATATCCTTGAATTAGTGTTAGTATACATCATTACCTCATCAGTTTCTCCATGGCAATCATTTGTTGTCGCCTGTTTCAGGCAAATCCACCAACTTGATCTTTATTTGTACCCACAGTAACTCATCCTTTTTTCCAAGTAACTAATATACCCATTGAATCTTCTGCCACAGATGAACACACTTCTTCATTGGGTAATATATTATTGTACAACTCTCTTGCTTCTATAGAAATAATTTTGGATATAAAAATTGGTTCTGGATATCATGGAAGATATTCATATAGTTGTATGCATTATGTAATATATCTTGCCATTCTTGTAATTTTTTAAAAATCATTTCAGGGACTTTTTATTTTCTCTTTTGTCCTTTACTTATATTTACATTTCATGACACAGTATTCATGTCCTTTTTTATTCTAAATCTTGGTAGTGATTTGAACGTCCTTGTTGTAACATTAATACATGTGGGGTGGGATAATAGAATATGCAATAAGTACATTTGGAGTCAGCTGCTAATATGAGATATGTGGAGTACTTAAAAAAGGGGGAACAGGCTAATGTGCTTTTGCATTAAAAACATTTGATACTGTTATATATAATTTTAACTGCTCAATTTACTTTAGTCATTGCTTAAACAAACATTTTTTTCTAATTTTCTATTTATATTGCCTTATAAATTGTCATTAGTTGTAAGAGAATCAGAAGGCACACAAAATGAGTCTGCAGGCATAGCAACATTGGAACCTGTCCTTACTGTGGATCCTCCAAGGGATATATTGGGTAATATAGATCTTGATGTCTTTGTACACTGCTACCACTATAGATTATACCATTAAATATACTGTTACACAAGTGGGTTCTGCTTTTCAGTTTAATTTGATTTTTGTGTATTTTTTGCATATTAACATTGGCAAAACATGACTTTTGGAAATGAGGATGATATGACATTGCCCTCAGAACAAAAAAAAATATCTATGTTGTTGGGAAGAGTACTTTAAAGCTCATCGTTGAACTTTATTCTGAAAGAAGGCCATGTTGCAAATATTTCTTTCAAGAAAACAATAAGTTAGTAGGTTACACTTAAGGCTACTTTCACACTGGCGTTTCTGGGTCCGCTTGTCAGATCCGTTTCAAGGCTCTCACAAGCAGCCAAAAACGGATCAGTTTAGCCCCAATTCATTCTGAATGGATAAGGATACGTTCAGAATGCATCAGTTTGCCTCCGTTCTGCCTCCATTCCGCTCTGGAGGCGGACACCAAAACTCTGCCTGCAGCGTTTTGATGTCTGCCTGACGATGCAGAGCCAAACGGATCCGTCCTGACACACAATGTAAGTCAATGGGGATGGATCCATTTTCACTGACACAATATGGTGCAATTAAAAATGGATCCGTCTCCCATTGACTTTCAGTGTAAGTCAAAACGGATCCGTTTGCATTATCATGAACAAAAAGAAAATATATATATATTTTTTTTTTGTTAATGGTAATCAGGGCCGTCTTTACCAAGGGGCAAAAGGGGCAGCTGCCCTGGGCCCAGTTGCTCCTGGGGGGCCCAAGGCAGCTGCCCCTTGAGCCCTGCTAGCTACTGCCCCGGGTGTCAGGCTGTCAGCTTTACCAGGAGTCCAGGCATCATGATCGTACTGTGTTAAAGTTGTGATTTAGGACCTTAATGACATCATCACCATGTGACCAGTAACCTAGCAATTACTGGTCACATGGCTATAAGGTCATCACAGGTCCTACTGAGTGTTGCAGAAGTTAACTGTGGAGCTTTTTTGTGTGAAGATTATATCAGAAAAAGGTGACAGGGGCTGTTATGTTAATATACTGTAAACTACTGTATAGTGGGGTGCTGTATACTGTGTGGGGGCTGTATACTGTGTGGTGGGCTGTATACTGTGTGGGGGCTGTATACTGTGTGGTGGGTTGTATACTGTGTGGTGGTCTGTATACTGTGTGGTGGGCTGTATACTGTGGGGGCCTGTATACTGTGTGGGGGCCTGTATACTGTGTGGGGGGGCTGTATAGTGTGGGGGCCTGTATACTGTGGGGGCCTGTATAGTGGGGGGGGCTGTATAGTGGGGGGGCTATACTGCTGTACTGTATACTGTGGGGGTCTGTATAATGTATACTGAGGGTGCGGTATAGTGTGGAGTGCTATACTGCTGTACTGTATAGTGTGGGGGGCTGTATCGTGTATTGTTTGGGGTGCTGTATACTGTGGGTTGCTATACTGCTCTACTATATACTGTGGGGTACTGTATAGTGTGGGGTGCTGCATACTGTTTGGTGCTGTATACTATAGGGTGCTAAACTGCATACTGTGTGGTGCTGTATACTATAGGGTGCTATAGTGCATACTGTGGGGTGCTGGGGTGCACTGTAACACTAGGGTGAGCCGAGCCACGTTCTCCTCCCTGCAGAGAGGTGCCCACTTCCAGCCCAGAGCACTGATCCTGAGCCGCTGGAGTCTTCAGAACTGGAAGTATTTACAGTCATTCACTGGACTCTACCAGATGTGTGGATTTTGTGTGTGTGTTGTGGTGGAGGGCGTGATTGCCTGCTAAGGTGTGGGAAGGCGGGATCCAGGGGGCCCAAGTACATTTTTGCCCAGGGTCCAATCAATATTAAAGACGGCCCTGATGGTAATGCAAACAGATCTGTTCTGAACGGATATAATCGTTTGCATTATAGGTGCGGATCCGTCTGTGCAGATACCAGACGGAGCCGCACCTAACGCAGGTATAAAAGTAGCCTTAGGCTACTTTCACACTTGCGGCAGTGTGATCCGGCGGGCAGTTCCGTCGTCGGAACTGGCCGCTGGATCCGCCGATCTGCCGCTGACTGAAAGCATTTGTGAGACGGAGCCGGATGCGGATCCGTCTCACAAATGCATTGCAAGGACGGATCCGTCTCTCCGCTTGTCATGCGGACAGACGGATCCGTCTTGTAAATTTTTTCACATTTTTGCCGATCTGCGCATGCGCATGCCGGAATGACGGATCCGGCATTCCGGTATTCTGAATGCCGAATCCGGCGCTAATGCATTCCTATGGGAAAAAATGCCGGATCCGGCGTTCAGGCATGTATTCAGTTTTTTGGGCCGGAGAGAAAATCGTAGAATGCTGCGGTTTTCTCTTTTGCCTGATCAGTCAAAACGACTGAACTGAAGACATCCTGATGCAAACTGAATGGATTACTCTCCATTCAGAATGCATGGGGATAAAACTGATCAGTTTTTTCCGGTATAGAGCTCCTGTGACGGAACTCTATGCCGGAAAAGAAAAACGCAAGTGTGAAAGTACCCTAAATCTTAAGATATAAACCACACAAAGTATGGACGTGCATTTGGAGGAATTTATCATAAGGAAAATTTTTGAAGTTTATGTTGCTATAATTTTCACCCAATTTATCAAACATTTGTGAAGCAAAAGCCTGTTTAAAAAACTCATTGGATGGTATATAGGCTTAACACATACTTTCTTCTGCAAGAGATAAAACTCTACTTATTCACTTCTTTGCATCTGTGAAGGTGTAGAGACATAATATTCAATATATCAAATGTATTAGCACTTTTATACCATTTTACATAATACCATTTAGTTTGTCTGTATCTAAATGTTTCATAAATCTTCATTTCAAAAGTAAAATAAAATAATAAAAAAGTCTGCTATATCCGATATGTATGCTCTCGCTTTTAAATTAGAGGGGCAAAGGTCTAAAAGTAATATCGGGAAGTATTACTTTACTGAGAGAGTAGTGGATGCATGGAATAGCCTTCCTGCAGAAGTGGTAGCTGCAAATACAGTGGAGGAGTTTAAGCATGCATGGGATAGGCATAAGGCCATCCTTCATATAAGATAGGGCCAGGGGCTATCCATAGTATTTAGTATATTGGGCAGACTAGATGGGCCAAATGGTTCTCATCTGCCGACACATTCTATGTTTCTATGTTTCTAAAGTATAGTGTATATTGCTGCTTGTCATTATGCAGCATGATAGATACATTGTTGAATAAGAACATTAATACTTCCCACTTGATAAATCTAGTTGCATATAATTAACTCACACATGGATATAAGTAAATGTCAAGTAAACCTCTTGCATTTTCAGTTGGTTGCTTGGGCACAGACTATACATTTTGTTATAATAAACGACTAATGGTTTCCAACAAAGAGATTAAATATTTTAGATTATTTTTTTTGTTTCATTGCATTATATTGTAGGTCAATGAATTTTATTTGAAATATGCATTTTTTTATTCTTTTAAAGACCAGAAAGTTGTTAGAGAGAGATGTTGTGGCATTCTGTAAATGTCCAGGGTGGTGTTGTTTAAGAGGACTTTTGTTAGGACCGCACCCACATATTTTATGAGTACTCTGATCTGTGACAATAAAAATGGATCACAGAAATAATCATAGAACTTTTAATATGTTTTTTAGTCTGCTTGGGAAATATATATAAAATCACTGTGAATGTGTGATTTGAAATAGGTATACTCTAACCTGGTTTGCAAGACATCTCTATACATTAAATAGCGTGAACATTGAGCAGGAGAGGCAAACCTGGACTGTCATTAAATTATTTGGTGTAACTTTGACTCACTTTTTGTTTTTCTTCTAAAGAGAATAGGCATGCTTTCCCATTTTCTCTCTTTTTGCCGCCAACAATAGTTTTCCAAACCAGAATAACCTTGATATGATTGAGTATTAGCTTTGTTTATTTTATTGCATTCTGAATATGTATGCTTAACATCCAACTAAGGCATTTGCCGGTAATTACATTTTACTGGAAATCTACTTTAAAATATGAACTTTGAAATAAGACTAAACAGAGCAAATAGGGTTCCTCTGATGTAATGTCAAAATTATAAAGAAATTGAAATCTCTTCTATAGACAAAGGATTTACTCTTGAGGCTATTTACTGTCCTCGTCAGTGTTGTGTAGCTATTATCTTACAAAAGTTGATTCAAATTTAGTACAATTCTGAAGGCAACAAAAATTTGTCATTTTAGCTATAGGCCAAACTTATTTTTGACATATAATACATGCTGAAAAGATACCTGTAGTTTAATGTTGACCAGTGTTCAAAATAGACCTATTAGGACACTGGTCAACATTAAACTACAGGCATCTTTGCAGTATTAATTATATGTCAAAAATAAGTTTGGCCTATAGCTGAAATGAAAATTTTTAGTTACTTTAAAATCAGGAAGTTGGTTAATTTTTCAGTTTAAATACAAATGGCCACTTACTAGCTACTTTATTTTGGCTAGACGCACAGTTTTATTACTAGAACATAAGTTTTAGTGTGTTCATCAACAAATCCTTGTTGCATAATCCATAAGGGATGTATCTGGACAAATATAAAAAACAACTGTAGTAGTCCAGTTGTTGACCATACCAAGTTTTGATTTAATTTAAAATGCAGTATGTAAAGGGAGGTAATGTTGTGTGACATTTAAATAGTAAGGCTACTTTCACACTAGCGTTCGATCGGATCCGTTCTGAACAGATCCGATCATAATAATGCAGACGGAGGCTCCGTTCAGAACGGATCCGTCTGCATTATTTTAGCATATAACAGCTAAGTGTGAAAATAGCCTCGTACGGATCCGTCCAGACTTTCAATGTAAAGTCAATGGGGGACGGATCCGCCTGAAGATTGAGCCAAATTGTGGCATCTTCAAACGGATCCGTCCCCATTGACTTACATTGTAAGTCTGGACGGATCCGCACGGCCAGGCGGACACCCGAACGCTGCAAGCAGCGTTCAGCTGTCCGCCGGTCCGTGCGGAGGCGAGCGGAGCGGAGGCTGAACGCCGCCAGACTGATGCAGTCTGAGCGGATCCGCTCCATTCAGACTGCATCAGGGCTGGACGGCTGCGTTCGGGTCCGCTCGTGAGCCCCTTCAAACGGAGCTCACGAGCGGACCGACGAACGCTAGTGTGAAAGTAGCCTAAAGCTGTTACAAAGTGGTACTGCCTCAAAAATTAGTCTAGCAAATTTATTTTAAAAAGTGCACATATTCTTAACAGGTAACATGTGGAAGGCTTTGCAGTATCATAGTGAAGATAAACTGTGCATTGAAAAACATATTTATATAATTGTCCTTTTGAAAATATTATATTATAAAAAATATATATTATTATAGAAAATAGTATGCAACCCTCTGTAACACAGACGCACACCTTAAAACAAATCCAAAATTCATATGTTATTTGAAGCAATTTTAGAGTATGGTGGAAAGCTTGATTATTATATTCCAGTCCCTCACCTACAAGGCTAGGACCATAAAATCTCCATATTTTTTCTCATATTATTATAAATGATCTATTAACCATCCCATATGTTCATGTAACGTAACATTAATTCAAAAGATTTTTGAATAATAAGCTTACGCAGGCCTAATGAATAAATATATTTACTAAGTGTGATTAAATATACGATAACACAAACAAATCATATACTAAATAATAAAAGGTAAATGAACATCACTAGCCAAAATATGTGGTAGGGATCGGGTCGATCATGCTACAACACATGGCTGTCTACCAAGTTATAACACATGACCAACACCCCAGGGTGTAGAATAGTTAGGGCAAATCAATACCTACCTAGGATGAAGTGCCTGGTAATATCCCAATTAATTGTTAGTGCAGACCACAGTTATTCCCATCACCTCCTCAAGTGTGCATCACGCATGTCTCTGAGATCACTCAGGAATATGTACTTATCAGCCCAATGGGGGATGGGTACTATCTCTAACCCACTACATTTACAAAAATTAAACAGAATTAAAGGGTACATAACCAATCAGTACTTTAAAATACCCTTAAAATACAGTTCACTTCCCAGAGAAGAAATTAGATCTTGCATTACTGCATGATGTTGTCTGTTTTATTGTCTGTTTGGCTCCTCCAAACGTAGCCTGGAATCTAACATTGTTAACTTATTTTGTATATATAAAGACGTTCTAATTAAAACAATTTGCCTTTATTTGTTGATATCAACTGCCATATTATTTAAACTGATTACTGGAGATTTCCTGCAAGTATATTTTGTCCCCATGCCAAAAGAAATTCAACTAGTATGATCTTATCTCTATCCAACCTACTATTCTCCTAGGAATATTCCCTCCAAGCAAAGCTTTCCATTGTAAATATACTGTACTACATAGCCATAAAATCTGTTCTTATAAGAAAATGTGTTACTGTACAGAATAAGTAGTTAATGTCTAGAACTGAACTAAAAAAAACACTGGAATCCAGTTGACTATGGTAGCCTCTTGTCAATATGCAACTAAGTTCAGTAAGAGTTGGCAGTATGCTATATTATTATTTTACTGTACTTTAATGTGTCTACCACTCAGAAATTGTAATATAAGTAACCTGCCAAGCCACTACCCACCAATATTCAGCCTCTGGATGGCAGATGACAGTATTGCATGAGTGCAGGCATTTCTAATGGTTTCTTTAGTTGTGTGCCCTTTTGCTTTTTTTATTGGCAGTTCTGCCAAACTGTTGTGAAGGTTGTAGGCAAGCTAGTTGGAGAAATCACATTATTAGAGGCAGGTAAAAATGCATGCACAGAAATGGGATATAAGACTACCAGGAATACAGACAAAACCTTCACTGCTATAGACCACCAGAAATACAGACAGTAGCCCATTTGGTAGTCTATATCACCAGGGATGCAGACAAGAACTTTCAGTGCACTAGGCCTGGGTGCTGTACGATACAATTTGTTTGGATGCTGCGAGGCTCTTTGTATTTGGCTGCTTTATTTATTTATTTTATACACTTATATAGCGCTACTATATTCCGCAGCGCTTTACAGACATTAGCATCCAACTGTCCCCAATGGGGCTCACAGTCTAAGTTCCCTATCAGTATGTCTTTGGAGTGTGGGAGAAAACGGAGTGCCCAGAGGAAACCCATGCAAACACAGGGAGAACAGTAATATTCATTTTAAGTAATTCTGTATTACCTAGGTTAATTGAGAAAACAGCCCAACCCCCTATACCTGCCCCACAAAGGCTTAGAGTGTATATTGCTATCTTCAGTCTTTTGCCATGAATTACGTTTTGATTGTGGCACTTTGTGCTGTAGTTTGAAATTATATCATTATTATATCTATCAGTTATTTACTAATTAATTAGGTATATTGGATGTAGTAAGAAAGAATTGCATATCAAAACCATTAGCTAAACCCAGCAGCACATAAACAGACACCTAATTACCATGGTGTTACTACCTCTATTGTATGCACAGCACTATTTATACAGCTACAATATCTCCAATTCCACCATGTTTCTACATTGCTGTAAAGTGCAACACTGCAGAAAGGCCCTTACTGACTGCTGTAAAGAGGCATATTAGTGGTCATTAATGGGTTAAGGAAGAATCACTTCTTGAGTCCTTCAAACCTGAGGCCTCTCTGTGGGTTCAGTGTTTTCTAAGCTGACAATTGGCAGTGGCAACAATACAATGTTGGAAACACAGTGGTGTGCCACTCAGTGATACAGTACAAGAGGGCAAGAAGACAGTAGGAGAGCTAATATAAATATAGAGTTCGGACCGCGCAAGTCATCAAGGCCAGTATACAAACGTTTTTTTCTTTCTTCCTTCTCCTTTTTGAAAGAGAACCGGGGGCTGCAAATATCCTTTATATGGATATCCTGCAACTAATAAAAGTTAAGATAGTGTAAGTCGGTACGGCTATTTAGCCTGCACTGCACAGATTATACTTACACAGCGCTATGTAAGCCAAGGCGTGTATCTGATATCCTCCGTAGCTGGTTGAATTTGTTCTGACGGAGATCCACGTTCACATGCAGTCACGCAGGGTCTAACCACGGACTTAGTTCAGATAAGACCCCAACTTCTCGGACCTGCAGCACAGCATTTTTGCGGACTGGTGATAAATTTCTTTTTACATAGTAGGAGAGCTAGTTTGTTATACTTTAGAAGGATAATAAATATCTTCAGAAGGATAATAAATATCTATTGAGAAGCTAAAAAATGTCACTTGTCTTATATAAAGAAAGACATCCTACCTAAAGTGTTTTAATAGCACTAATATATTTTACATGTGTATAAATAATATCTTAATGCACATCAGTCCCTGTTTCCACTGGAGTGACCGGGCATTGTTTTTACCCCATATCAAAATAAAATCTGTCACTTGCTTCACTCAGAGAAAGACAGTATTAAAGGGGTTGTCTCACCTCAGACATTGGGGACATATCACTAGGATTTAGCCCCAGTGTCTGATAATTGCACGTCCCACCTCTGGGACCCCCACATATCTTTAGAATGGAGCCTGCAAAGTGAATGAGGGTGCACCGCGCATTCATTCCTATGGGAGCGCCAAAAATAGGCGAGCGCTGGGTCGGCTGTTTCCGTCAGCCTGATAGAAGTGAATGGAGCTGTGGCTGCGTATGCGGGCTGCATCCTCCTTCACTTTGCAGCCCTAAAGATAGGTGCGGGTCCCATATAATAAATATTCCCCATTGATCGCTAACCTTCCATAATGGTATGAATGAATATTTACAAACAATGTTAACTACATATTTTATTAAGTAACAGGTATATTAGAAGCCAGGTAAAGCTGAGGCTATAAAAAAGGTAGTAATTTTATTGGCCATATTTATGAAAATTATTACATTTACCAATATGGTGACATGTGTCACCTGTTAAAATGCGCTGTGCTATTCCTGAATTTCATAAGCCTGCTGTTCGATAGCATTTGTATATTTATTAATATTGTACAAGTATACTTTCCTATCTCTTTCCTAAGACTTCTAATATTTCTTCTAACAGTATCTCCTACAATTTCACCATCTCCATTTCCAAAGGAACTCCCCTCTCTGCAACCAGAGACTGCTCTTGGTAAATAAAGACTACATAAGCAATTCACTGCAGAATTTAGCTGCTTCCACGCTGTGTCTTGCTTCAGTAATTACAGCAAAAGCTTTTCCTTTTCAGAGCTAGTTAGAGCCTTTCACTTGTAAAGGGCGTAAAATCATCTCCATTCTGGCAGTGCATGCTTGCAGTAGCGTCACCCTGATTTACTTTTTGATGTCATATTTCCCATCATAGGCTGGGTTTACAAAACCGTAACAGAAAACCCAACAGACCCAATTATAGTCAATGGGATCTATCCGGCACTGCTGGTGTCTGGCATATGCCAGATCTGATACTTTAGTTTTGCTTTTTTTAAATTTTCTATTACTTTACTAGAAAAGCACAGTGATGTGAACCTAGCCTAACCCATTCCATCATCATAATCAATACATAATGCTAAAACTCTGATTATTTCTTGTAGCAGATGAGAGACTGGCTAATTACGTGCCTAATGAGATGACTGTCTCCCAGATTGTATCTGGTAATTTTTATTGTTCATTAAAGACAAATAATCTTAAATATTTGATCATGAGGATTCACAGGATTTTTTGTTTAAAATCACAGGTTTGGCTATTATAGTTAAATTAAGCTGAAACAATTTGCTACCTAAGTGTATGGCCCAACTGTGTGCTGGCCCATGTGGCCAATCCATTCCTACCCATGGCAAAATTATGCAGCCAGAGATTACGGTAGACAGACATGGCTTGACCACATGCAGCTAGCGCCACCATCAGGCCATTACTGAACCAGGCTTAAAGTTGACATTAGAACAATTTAAGGGGTTTTCCCATCTCAAACAATGGGGGCATATCGCTGGGACCCGCACCTACACTGAGAACGGAGTTGTGGAGGGTGCACTGCACTGGCCGGCTCGTCTATTTCCGTGAGCCCCTTAGAAATTAATCAGAGCGGTGGCTACGCAAGTGTGGTGCGCTCCCATTCAGTACTATGGGGAGCGAGCTTGGTAGTTGCCGGACCCAGTGAAACCCAGGGTCCTCTGGCTACCACCTTCCCTGCTCCGTTCTCAGTGTAGGTGCGGGTCCCACCTCCTAGCAATATGCCCCATTGACTCAGATGGGAATACCCCTTTAAGTGTTAAAGCACTTTTTATAGTCTGCAGTGGATTTTAGAATATTATCACTATCTAATCTCTTAAATAATGGTTCAAAATAGATTTCAGTTTAGTTTTTTTGTTCTGACTCCAAATACCATGATTACCTTCACAAAGCCAGAGAAATGACGGACAATTTTGAGTGATTGCACTGCCACTAGTTGTTGTCATATGTGATATAGAAACGGTTGTGTAAATGGGGCAGCCTTTTTTAATCTATGGCTGTGAGAAAGGAATCAAAGGAGTTGAGCTCATCTGAACTACAAAATTCACTGTTCTCTTGTAGCCATAAGCAAACACAATTCAGAATTTAGCTGTAATCATAAGTAGAGAAAACACATAGCAATCAATGCAAAGCGCAAAAGACATGTATAGGCAAAGTTACTCATTAGCATTTTATGAAGATTTAAACTGAAACATGTTGCAACTGGATTTTAAATTTATTAAAGTATTCCTTTACAGGGAATATATCATCAGAAAAATACTTTTTGTCAAACATATTTTTTTTTTTATTATTATTTTTTTTTCCATGTCCCTATCTATTTTTAAATAATCTTAAAATCCTGCAGTTTTCACACTGGCCACTAGGTCTAAAATATGTTAAGTCACATAGGCCATAGACACAATAGACACGATGGACAGGATAGAAGCCCATTGACTTCTGCGGGAGAGTTTTCTAAGCATTCTCTGTGACCAGGAGGGAGTAGATAAGATTTGACAATCATCAATTGTGAATAGTGGATGCTGTTGTCATGATGGGAATGGAATAGCAACTAGGCCAAGACACCGGGGAAAGGGAGTAGGGAACCTCATAATGCATCCCTAAACCTCTCCCTTACTCCTAATCGTATGAGCGGACCCAGATGGTAGGAGGGCTCATACACAGGAACCTTGGGCCCTACTAACCCTAAAGATCCCTGGAAAATAGTCAGGACCAGAGACAACCAGTTCCTCCACCAGAAGGATGAACCAGAAGTCTTCCACTGGCTAGCTGCAAGAAAAGGGGAAGATACTGAAAAGCAACTTGATCGGCAGGTAAGAACCCAGTGAAACAACTACGCACCTAAACAACAAGCACTTACCTGCCGCAGCAACAGGATGGAACACCAACACCAATAACACCCTGGACCCCCATGTGAACTGGATACATGACAGCACCAGGCAGAGCTGCTCACTGACTTGTAGTTCCCCCTCCGGGGAACGCAGGAGTCCTCTCACCAAAGGCACAGACAGAGGGGGAACATCTAGCATCCAAGCAGGACAATACACACCAACGACAGTCCAGACATGGAACAAAAACCAGACATACAACAGACCCTGAACATAACCCACACCAAACATATACAAGGGAAGGTAAGGTAGAATACATAGAAACATTGGGAAGATATTGGAGAGACATTGCTGTCTAAGGCCTATTGCACACGGCCGTTTTTTTTTCCTGTTTACTGGCCGTTTTTTGCGTTCCGTATACTGTCCGTATACGGAACCATTCATTTCAATGGTTCCGCAAAAAAAACGGAATGTACTCCGTATGCATTCCGTTTCCGTATTTCAGTTTTTCCGTTCCGTTTTAACATAAAACATGTCCTATTATTCCCCGCAAATCACAGTCCGTGGCTCCATTCAAGTCAATGGATCCGCAAAAAAAACGGAACACATACGGAAATGCATCCGTATGTCTTCTGTTTCCGTTCCGTTTTTTCCTGAACCATCTATTGAAAATGTTATGCCCAGCCCAATTTTATCTATGTAATTACTGTATACTGTATATGCCATACGCAAAAACGGAACGGAAAAACGGAACAGAAACGGAAACACAACGGAAACAAAAAACGGAACAACGGATCCATGAAAAACGGACCGCAAAACACTGAAAAAGCCATACGGTCGTGTGCAATAGGCCTAACTAGGTGGCCCTCACACTGGACAGATGGAATATCCAGACAGGAGCAAAGCTCCATCACCAACTAAGGCAGGAATACCAATTACCTCACACTCACAGCGCCAGAATAAGTAGAGCCATGAGGCCACACCCAGAACATACTTAGATCCATACCCTAACCCCACACACACCAGACTGGGAATAAACAAAGATAAAGGGAGCAGTGCACAAACATGCAGAAACAACACATTGCACGTTGCAACTGAATGCACATCAGACGTGTCACGGCAAACTACACTGGGACCGAGACACAGACATGACAGCTGTGTTATCCATACAGAGGTGACATCTGTCATTGTAATTCTGCCTGTTCAAGAATTTTTCATCACTCAAGTTGAATAACGCAATTTAAGTATTAGTTCATTGTGAAAATGACATCAAGAGATCCGATGCAGACATATGTATATTAGCTTGGAATAACCACAATATTAATCATACACCAGATGTTTCGGTCCAACAGGACCTTCCTCAGCGGCATTATCTGTCGTATGGAAGTTCTGTGGTGATCCTGGATGCTTGTTATTCCAAGCTAATATACATATGTCTGGATCAGATCTTTGGATGTCATTTTTACAATAAACTAATACTTTAATTGTATTATTCAATTTGAGTCCTGGGAAATTCTTGAACAGTGTGATTGACTACTAAGTCCTTCACTAGCACCAACAGTTTAATGAAAAGTGCAGACCCCACTTTGATCAAATCCTGTAATCCTGTTTGTGACTATAATGCAACTGAAAAGTTGTTCAGAACAGGAAGTCTCAACATACTATTGGGCCTAGTGATCAGTGTGAAAGCTGCACAATTTTAGATTTCTTTTAGATATAGTGACTTGAAAAATGAAAACAAAAATCAAACTTTTTTTATTAAATGTTTAATGTAAAAACGTGGGGTCATTTATCAAACTGGTGTAAAGTAGAACTGGCTTAGTTGCCCATAGCAACCAATCAGAATCCACATTTTTTTTTCCAATGGAGCCATCAAAATGTAAGGTGTAATCTTATTGTGCAGTTCTACTTTACACCAGTTCGATGAATGACCCCTATGGTTTAAACAGTAGGCCCGTTTTTGATGATACATTCCCTTTAGGTTCAGTTCATACTATGTGTTGCTACTTTGCAGGTTATTGACTTGAGTGATGCAGATTAAGGTTCAGGAGTAGATCCACATGCAGACAATCCTATTTTTGCAGACCTTATCCTTCTGTAAATATGTATCTGGGGCGCATGGGTTCTCCCTTTCAGTGTCTTGGCAAGTACAAGTGGGGCAATATTTATAGAACTGTGTAAAACTGTGTTTGCTGCCTGTAGCAACCTTTCATTTCTTTTAATGCTCTTGAAAAATTTAAAGGGGTTTTCCAAGATTTAACGATAGTAACTAGTGTTAAGCGAACCCGAACTGTAAATTTCAGGTCCGTACCGAACTTTGAGAGTTCGGGTACCCGGACACGAACCCGAACTTTGCCGGAAAAGTTTGGGCTTGAGTTCGGTGTTTGGGCATTTAATAAAGCTTGTTGAAAGGCTGCAGGGCTGTCAATCAACACGCTTTTAAGCTGTAGGCACTTAGAAGCCATCACAGCCATGCCTACTAATGGCATGGCTGTGATTGGCCGGTGCATCATGTGACCCAGCCTCTATAAAAGCTGCATCACATGTAGCACCACCCATCAGCTCTTAGTATTGCACGGACAGGAAGCAGGCAGCTGAACTGAGGGAGAGTTAGGACTCTGGCTATTTGTTTTGTGTGTGGCCTACAGTATAAAGATTTTTTGTGGGTGCAATATACCATCTTTGCACTCCTGACACAGAAATATGATAATTAATCTGGTTGTTAATTCTGTGGGTGACCTATAGCGACTTTTTTGTGGGTGCAATCCAGCATCTTTGTACCCCTGACACAAATATATAATAGTTAATCCGTCTGTTAGTTCGGACGGTGACATATTCCCATTTTTTGTCTGAGGCACACCTGCATTGCATACGTGACAGTGAAATTGATATAGTTAATTTGTCTGTTAGTTCGGTGGGTGAAATATACCCAATTTTTCTGTGAGGTACAACTGCATTGCATACGTGACAGTGAAATTGATAAAGTTAATCCATCTGTTAGTTCGGTGGGTGACATATACCCATTTTTTGTCTGAGGTACACCTGCAAGGCATCAGTGACAGGAAAATTGATATAGTTAATTCGTCTGTTAGTTCGGTGGGTGACATATACCCATTCTTGGTGTGAGGCACACCTGCACTGCATACCTGACAGGGGAATTAATATAGTTAATCCGTCTGTTAGTTCAGTGGGTGAAATATACCCCATTTTTGTGTGAAGTACACCTGCATTGCATACGTGACAGTGAAATTGACATAGTTAATTTGTCTGTTAGTTCTGTGGGTGAAATATACCCAATTTTTGTGTGAAGTACACCTGCATTGCATAAGTGACAGGGAAATTAATATAGTTAATCCGTCAGTTAGTTCGGTGGGTGAACTCAAAGAATGAGGAGAGCATCAAATAAGGGACGTGGCCCTGGTCGTGGAGCTGCTGGTGTTGGTGGAGCTCCTGTTGCAGGGAGAGGATGTGGTCAATCTGTGCCAGCTACAGCGTTGTTTTGTAGGCCCGAATACCGGTGTACGAATGGTGAGGCCAGAACAAGTAGAGGCGGTAGTATATTGGGTGGCTGACAGTGCCTCCAGTTCCTTCACATTGTCTCCCACCCAGTCACCTGTTGAAAGCGCAGAGTTGGCACCTGCAGCCCATGGGCATCTGTCTTTCACCTCATCCCCTTGCAAATCAGCCGAGCAGTCTGAGCCCCAAGTCATGCAGCAGTCTCGTGGGTGGAAGATGATATGAAGGACGATGAGGTCCTACACCCCACATGGAATCAAGGTCATGCAAGTAACGTGTGCAGTTCGGAGGAAAAGGTGGTGGTCACACAGCGCCAGCCGCACAGCAAAAAAGGGAGCAGGGTGAAAAAGCAGAGTGGCTGTCCTCTAGCCAGTACACCTTCTACTGCCTACCACACCCAGGGACTGAGCACTCCACAGCCATCTCCAAGGTGTTCCCTGGTGTGGCATTTCTTCAGACAATGTGCTGACGACAAGAATTGAGTGGTTTGCACGCTGTGCAATAAGAGCCTGAAGCGAGGCATAAATGTTCTAAACCTGAGCACCACCTGCATGACCAGGCATCTAAATGCAAAGCACGAGCTGCAGTGAAGTAAACACCCTTAAAAACCATGAAAGATCTCAGGTTACTCCTGCTCTCTATTCTGCTGCAGTCTCGGCCTCTTCCTCCACCTCTGGAGTGACAGTGGCACCTGCCACCCAGCAAACAGAGGATGTAGCAGCAACGCCACCACCCCTGTCACCATCGCTAAGCATCTCCACACTGTCCCATGGAAGCGTTCAGCTGTCCATCTCCCAAACACTGAAAAGAAAGAGGAAGTACCCCCCCCCTACCCACCCGTGATCCCTGGCCGTGAATGCCAGCATTTCAAAATTCCTGGCCTTTGAAATGCTGTCATTCTGTATGGTGGAGATGGAGACTTTTAAAAACCTTATGGCGGTGGCTGTCCCACAGTACTTGGTTCCCAACCGCCACTACTTTTCAGGCGAACCATCCCTGCCCTGCACAACCAAGTGGTGGACAAAATTAGGTGTGCACTGCGCAACACCATCTGTGGCAAGGCCCACATAACCAACGATACGTGGACCAGTAAGCACGGGCAGGGACGCTATATCTCCCTAACTGCACACTGGGTAAATGCAGTGGCGGTTGGGCCTGAGGCGGATAGCAGTTTTGCGCATGTCCTTCCGCCACCAAGGATTGCAGGATGTTTCTCTTTGCCTCCCGTTGCCTCCTACCCCACTTCATCCTCTACCACCTCTTCATCTGGTCAGCGTAACACCTTTACCACCAACTTCAGCACAGCCAGGGTAAAACGACAGCAGGCAGTTTAGAAACTCATCTGTTTGGGGGAAAAACCCGACACTGCGCAGAACCTGTGGACAGGCATGGAACAACAGACCGATGAGTGGTTGGTGCCACTGAGCCTCAAGCCCGGCATGGTGGTGTGCGATAACGGGCGAAATCTTGTAGCAGCTCTGGGCCTAGCCGGTTTGACGTGCATCCCTTGTCTGGCGCATGTGCTGAATTTGGTGGTGCAGAGATTCCAGAAAAATTACCCCAAGATTTCAGATCTACTGCAGAAAGTGCAGACCGTCTCTGCGCGCTTTTTCCGTTCTCACCCTGCTGCTGCTCGCCTGTCAGCATAACTTCAGCCTTCCAGCTCACCACCTAATATGCGACGTACCCACACGGTGGAACTCCACCTTGCACATGCTGCAGAGACTGTGTGAGCAGCAGCAGGCGATAGTGGAGTTTAAGCTGCAGCACGCAGGGGTGAGTCACTCTGCGGAACAGCACCACTTCACCACCAACGAGTGGGCCTCCATGTGGGACATGTGTGACATGTGTGCTGTTTCGAGTACTCCACCAACATGGCCAGTGCTAATGATGTCATCCTCAGCGTTACTATCCCACTTCTATGTCTCCTTGTAGATGCGATGCTGAAGGCATTCCCACCTGACAATGGGGGCTCAGTGGAAGCACAAGGGGAAGGCAGAGGAGGAGGAAGAAATCGCCAACGCAGCTGGGGCACCACCAGCACCTCAATAGGCAGGGTTAGCATGGCCGAAATGTGGAAAAGCTTTGTCAGCACGCCACAACAACCAGCACCACCAGCTGATATGGAGCGTCTTAGCAGGAGGCAGCATTTCAGCAACATGGGAACAGTATGTGTGCACACGCCTACACGTACTGACTGATGGGTCTGCCCCATTTAACTTCTGGGTCTCCAAATTGGGCACATGGCTTGAGCTTGCCCTTTACGCCTTATAGGTGCTGGTCAGCCCTGCGGCCAGTGTATTGTCCAAACGTGTGTTTAGCATGGCAGAGGGGGTGATCACAGACAAGCTCAGCCACCTGTCCACAGCCAATGTGGACAAGCTCACGTTCATTAAAATGAACCAGGCATGGATCCCACAGGACTTGTCTGTACCTTGTGCTGAGTAGACAAGTATACCGGCTGCACCCAGCCATTGTTATACTCCAGCGCACTTTCTCTTTGCATTCTCTTTTCTATTTCCCAATGTTTTGGGGTCTTCCCAATTTTTTAAATAAAAAAATAAAAAAATGTAAATAAAAAACAAACAAAAAACAGAGTTGGCTACCTCCTCCACCGCTGCTTCCACCTCCACCGCCACATCCACCGCCTCCGGGAACCTCTTACTCCACTTTGACCTCTGCCTCCTAGTTCAAGATTATTATTTTTTATCAGATTGGCTGGGGTCCAAAACCCAACATCCCTGCCAATCAGCTGTTCGGGAGTAGCTCCATCGCTATACATAGGCACCATTGGGAAGTGGACAGAGCTGGTTACTTCAATGTTGCTTCCATTGGTCGAGAAAAGCTTATCAGTGCGGTTTTGGACTATCAACGATCTGATATTGTAAACCTGCCCTAGAGATAGGTCATAATTTGTTAAATCATGGAGAACCCCTTTAAGGTGCTTGGTTGCTATGGGCAACAATGAATGTTTTTATTTTAGTCAGTTTTCAAAAATGTTTTTCAAACAGTGCTTGTTTCAATAAATCTTACATACAATAAAAATATCCTACACGTAGATAGTGTAGATTTAGTTATGGAATCATTACAAACATTAGGGGTATGAATAGTTATACCCCTTGAATTTTTTGTATTTGCATGAAAAGCTTATAAATGTGATCTTGATTGTGTCCAATATATTCTACTGGTGCCAGGGGCGTAGCTAAAGGCTCATGGACCCTGGTGCAAGGGTTCAGCTTGGGCCCTTGTTCCTTCAGTGCTTTGTGGCCAGGGGCCGGGAAGCACATAGCTCTCCTTCAGCCTGAGGCAAAAACTGAAACGTCCCCCCCCCCCCATGCCAAATTCTTGACCAAACCCCTTTTCCTCCAGCCAGAGGTGTAACTTGAAGAATCTGGGCCCCAGTGCAAAATCTATAACAGAGCCCTTCCACCTTCTATTATACCAGTGTCTTCCTATACAGCACAAAAGTCTTTGGGCCCCCTCAGCCTCCTGGGCCCAGTAGCGACTGCTACCTCTGCACCCCCTATAGCTACGCCCCTGACTGGTACTAATTCTGTTCTCATCTTAAAGAGTAATGTTTACTTATATTCATGATATAACTTAGCTTAGCAATGACCGTTTTTAGGGCGGGAGCAGCCAGTATCCACTGATTCCCCACAATCGACTGTCCACACATCTCCTGAACAGCAAAAGACCACACTGGGTAAAGAGAGTTTCTATTTGTCTGCCACTGCTAAATGTATTGCTTTTATTGATAAATTTAACCCCTGTTTTCATAAAATAAATACAATACGTAAAGCCAGAAGTTAATAGATTCATTTAAGAAACATTTCATTGTACATACACAGTGTACATTGAACGTGAATGGTAGGAGTAGTTTACAGCTGGTTTTAGGCCTAATTCATGTACACTTTATGGATCTGTATTGTACAAATCCATTATATATCACCCATAGCCTGGTATGTACCTATACAGTATTTCTGTGTGCCTCCATATGTAACTGGGAATGTAAATAAGCTCTTATACACGAGGAAAAAGCTGACTCTATTGTGTTACCTATTAGATAACGATAAGTCAATTTCTATCCCTTTAAACAGGCCTTAGAACATGACTTGGGATATAACACAAAACCTGAGTCTTTTCCATTAGAAAATGACAACCATAACTTTTTTTAAGAAAAAGACTCAGGATATGGTTTATATTCCAAGCCATGTTCTAAGACTTTACTAGGTATCCACATGTTTGTAAGAACCTGAAGAATTAATTTGCAACTTTATTAAAAAAGGAAATAGCTGTTTTCTATATTCACACTACAAAAGATATAAAATACACGGTAATGTATATATAACCCCAAACAGTGCCAAAAAATGTCTCCTGCAAAAAAAGAAGGCCTCATACAACCACATCAATGAAAAATAAAAGCATTATGGCTGCTGAAATGCAGAGGGAGCATATTTAGTATGGCTCAAACAGGCCTTATATCTCAACTCTTCAATAACTCCTGACCTAAAATCTTGTCTTCTTAAAGGGGTTGGTTACCGAAAAAAGGGCTGCAAATGTTATACAATAACAAAATAAGCATTCGTTTCCTTAGTTCAGCACAAATTTTCTGACAGTCTCCAACTGCTCTTTGTTTGCAAGCTGCCAGTAATATTATGCTGCAATGGCTCATGTCAACTACAGCCAATCATTGCCCTCAGCAGTTGCATGATGATTCCAGTAATATGGCATGGAATCACCTAGGCCACTGATGCTCTAGTGGCCCATTTGTCTTTGTTCACAAGCGGCTAGTGAACATATGCTGTAACAGCACATGTCAACTGAAGCCAATCCGTGGCCTGTGTGGTCACATGATAATGTCAAGTGTACAACAGGTGATTTCTCATGCCCCAGATTGGCTGCAGTGGTCATGTGTAGCCACAGCATGTCATCACTGGCAGCTTGTAACCAAAGACTGTTGTGGGACCAGTGGACAATCCCTTTACTATTGCACAGATATCCCATCTTTAAACGCTTTACAGCTACAACATATTTCCTTAAAGGGCATCTGTCAGCAGATTTGTACCTATGAAACTGGCTGACCTGTTGCATGTGCACTAGGTAGCTGAAGGCATCTGTGTTGGTCCCATGTACATATGTGCCTGCATTGCTAAGAAAAATGAAATTTTAATATATGCAAATGAGCCTCTAAGAGAAACGGGGGTGTTGCCATAATTCTTAGAGGCTCAGCTTACTGCAACATTGATAAGACCAGGCAGGCGTGATCAAGTTTACACTGCCTGGCCATGTGAATCAAAGTGGAGAGGGCGCGGCAGTTGCAGAGAGAGCTGAGCCTCTAAGTATAACAGCAATGCCCCCATTTTTTCTAAAGGCTCATTTGCATAAATTAAAACATCATGTTTCTCAGCAATGCAGACACATATGAACATAGGACAAAAACAGTTGCCTTCAGCTGCCAAGCGCACATACAACAGGTCAGCCAGTTTCATAGGCACAAATCTGCTGACAGATGTCCTTTAAAAATGCAATCAGCTGACAGCACAGGTCTGGCTTTTGGATTCCCTTAGGACCACTGAGAACCTTTTGCCTTAAGAGAACAACCCATTGAAAGGTCATTCGTAGTAGAATTTCAAGAAGTTAACATGCTGATCTAATAAGCTTTTTCACTGAAAGGCGTTGCTCAGTCTAATGGGGCACAGGTTAGGTCCTGGCCTGGACAACTCTTTAACCTGCATACTTTAATCATCCCCAGCTACTCAAGATGTAGCAATGGAGATGTCTCCTGGGCATGCAAGCTCAACATATACATATGGTAATTATGGTGGATTTTTTTTTTCCATTGCAAGTTTGTGCTTTATTGTGAGAATTAAGGAGCAGTAAAAAAAAATTGTGGAACGGAAACGTTTTTTCACATTTTCTTCTTCTGTTAATTACACAGCTAATTATTATATCAATTCTATAGTTTTGTCTAAAGAAACTATTTATTTGCAAATCAAGACAATGAACTAGATTTAATACTTTTACTGTAGATATAGTACAGACAGTGTTTCATTTTTAATATTGCAGTTTTGTTTGTAATCTATAAAATTCTACACAAATATTTGCTGTTATGAACAAACCTGCTTCCAAGAGATTCCATGTCTGTTTAGCTGGAATTATAGTTTCTGCTAATCTAGTTTAGATTTTTCACCACAAATTCACCCAGTAGCCACTGATATACCACAAGTGAGGCCACTCTTGCCTCTAAAAAAACACCTGACAACTTTAGGTAAAAGCAACCATTGTCTGGGAAAACCTTTCAGTTATCATGATAGAACAGATTATAATGAATGGTTTACCGAAATATACATTCAGAATGTATCTATGTCACAAGGCACTTATCTACTAAAGATGGGTTTCCTCACACAGCAAGATCAGTACATTTTATGGCAGATATCAATCCAAGCAGTGCCTCTCTAGGACAATTCTCTCTAAAGCCTCATTCACAAGACCATATTTTGCATCCATGTCCAAAACACATTTTTTCGCCCTATTTATTTGTATGGGTTCCCCCAAAAAACTGACTGCAACATAGTGTTGTCCACATCTGTATGTCTTTTCTGAATATACAGTAGAACATGTCCTATTCTTCTCCATATTGCGGACAAGAATAGTCCTTTCTAGGGATGGGAGTGAGAAAAATGTGGATTGCACATGGAAGATATCCTTATTTTATGGATCCATGGTTTGCAGACCACAATATGGACATTCTTGTGTGCATGAGGCCTTAACTCTATGGACAGTTGCGCGTAAATTTTCACAGAACAATCTTCAGTCTCTATGATCTGATCACAATAACTGTTCCACATTAAAATCAGTCAGATCAGGTCTTCTCCATTCTGATTTATCTAAATGACAAATGTCATGAGCATGTCTTGCTAATATGCATTAGCTGTCACTTCATTGTCTGATTAGATGTGTGCATTTATAAGGAAGGGTGCATGCCTATCTGATAAAGTGACCAGTGAGTATGTACAATTTTAAGGTAGAGCAACTACTAACAATTTCTTTGATCCCCATACTATTAATAGAGATAGAAGCAATTTTACTCACTCCCGTTAATTCTAATACTGTAGCGGAATATTCACAAGTTTCTGTTGTGTTGTTACAATTTTGGAGAAATTGCATCAAAAACTGACATGACCACAGCATGTGAATATACCCTATAGCGACTTGTAAATGGGAATGAAACCCTTCCCATTGTGACTGTAAATGGACAACACTTCTAATTGGCCAACAGTGTGAAATGCCACCTCTACTTTGTGTTGTGTCTTGTGTTTGTGATACCTTCTTCTAAAAGTACTACATAACTGTTCTGAACATATTTTTCAGCTGCAGATGAGAAGCAGCCTATTTATGTTCCCACTAACATGCCCATCTTGGAAAAGCTACAGATTCGCTATGGTAAACTATATTTTCATATTTGTGGGGATTTTTTTCTAAGTCCTAAAACAATTTTGTAAGATACATTCACTTCTGTTTCTCATCTGAGGAAGTGTGTTGCCTAAGAGTAATTATTACAGTAAACCATAACCAACTATACATACATTAAAAGTGTTTTATACAGTAATTTGCATCCACATCCTTTAAAATAATCATTTATGAAGGTAGCTGTAATTTTCTAATGTACTTCTTTTACCTGTATTGCTCCTATCTTCAGTTCTGGGCTGTGATCACATGTCCATGGAGCTCTTTCTTATGTCCATATAGGGGCCATCATAAGGGAGTGTCTATGTAACTAGCTTGGTGGGAGATGCTATAAACTAGCTGGGTGTTAGGGGCAGTGATAGAGGAGTGTCTATGTAACTAGCTGGTGGGAGATGCTATAAACTAGCTGGGCCTTGTTAGGGGTGGTGCTGAAGTGGTGACAGAGAAAGGAGAGGTGCATCATGGGTTTGGTTGGATACAGCAACAGGAAATGCTACATCCAGGTTGGAAATAATCTATATGGATTTGTTTACATGGGGGAAAGGGGTCAAGAGAGTCCAGAATAAAAAAAACATAAAAAAAACAAAACATGGGGAAGATGTACATATCTATATGAGCTAGGCAACTAACATATGTATATGTGTTAAATCCCATAGTAATCCTGGAAAACCCCTTTAAGGGTACTATTAAATGTGCAGCTTGAAGTGTGGATACCATGGTGAACACTAATTTCCAGGCTGCCCCTGGACTACATCTTTGTTTCAAGTGACAAGTCCAGGTACAGCCCAGCAATTAGCAGTAACTGCCCAAGCCACGCACGTAAAAGTAACAAAAAGCTTAGGCAGGGTGCTGAATCTTCTTAAAGAGATCAGTCCTGTATGTAGACTTATTGGCAATGCTCTATGGGAAATGAATATGCAAGTAGGTATCTCCCAAGAAAGAGAACCATCTCACCAGGACCACTATTGGAAGTGGCTCTCTACAAGTCAAGATCCAACTTTCCAACAAGCCTTGGAATTTGACAAGGAATATAGCAAAACCAAATATCCATCCGTAGACAGCTTTTCCAGGGTGCTTGCCCCTCATCAGTATGGAGTGGGTTTCTGGCTGGCTCAGTGCAATGCCTTGGAAGCTGCTCAAGCAGGGTGCTGATTTTCCTTAAAGAGACCAGCCCTGAATGGAGACTTACTATAAGTGCTTCATGGTATGGAGACTTATTTACAGTGCTCCATGGGAAATGAATATGCAAAGAGGTATCACCCAAGAAAGAGATACCTGTGTCAATTATATTTAGGGAAACTGGGAACAGCGCTGAGGTGAAGTTTTATATAGGACTTTTTTATTTGTACAACTTCCCTGATCGCACAAAGCACTCAACGTATACCTTAATGTGCTAGAACTTTGTAGCATTCTGTACTTTACATTACTATTGGGCATCTTTAATGCTTATAATATTAATTGTACTCTTAGTTGTACAGCACATGAACTATTGATTTACTGAAGAAAATACTAGTAGTATAGAGAGTATTTCTATAGAACATCTATATCTATTAGATACTGTAAAAATATACTTATAGTTTACCATTGCTGAGCTAACTGTAATATTTTTCTAGCTACTACAAGACAAAGTATCCCAGCCAGACAAACTACCCCGCCCTTCCATACACGAACAAAATCAACCACGGGTAAAGCTTGGTAGTTTCTAGCGCTCACTTATCTCTGCATACTGGCATTAGACATCATGCTATATTCCACATTTCTCTGCTTATGAGCACACGATTCAGTCCATCTCACAAGCTTTACTTGTTACCACATGACCCTACTGTATCTCAGCAGCATCATCCGCTACGTGGCCATTCAGTCCCCCTAGCTATGTCTTTGAGAAATAGGTATTCTTTTACGACAATTACAATTTACTTCATGTTTCTTCTTGAAAAATGGTGACATGGAAAATTGTATATTGGTGTCTTTAAGAAGAATACCTATACATAAGATACATCGCTTATTTTGCTTCCACATATTGTGCTTCTGAAAGCTTTGAGGCAGAGATATCAAATCAAGCTGTTTAAGCAATGAATCATTGAAGGTTCTTATAGTGGTTCTTCAAAAATTATTTCAAATGGCCACAAGCATCTTATCCTTTAATGTGAGCAGGACTGATTGCCTTCACTTGCACAGTTGTCTTTGCCTCACTATGCTCTGACACTTGCATATTCTACATATTGGCAAGCGTTCATGTCAGGCTGCTCAGCCATGATGGCATATCATGGGCAGGATCGAATACCATCTATTGCAGAGCAGTGTAGTGAGCTCCCACCTCTCACCCCCCTAGGACAGCTCTACACGTGGAGGCAACCAGTGCTGCTCACAATCTAGAACAGATTGCCTGTGGTCTTTTTTAAACGTTTCCAGAGAGCCCATTTGAAGTCCTTTAGGCCATGTAAAACTGTACAGTGTAACGGCACTCAAGGTAGTTTTTTTGCGACGTTACATGTGTTGTGCCGTTTGTAGAATTTGACTGCTTCACATAAAAAAAACTAATATTTGTGAAAGTCTCTATTACTTGAATAAACCTGTCTCAATACATTCTAATAAGCATATTAATTGCACACACAAGCATGTGGTACGTGCTAGCATTGAAGTAAAAGGTTAAATGTTAATATTTGGAACTTTTCTTTCAGCGATCACAAGCGGTCAGCATATTCATACTACATATGAAAGTATTGCTAGGACTGAAGTACCTCCTTCTGTATCTGGTATATTTTACTATTTCACAATATTTCGGGTGTCTTAAATTCAATATATACTGGCTGTCCTTATTTCACTGCATTAAAGAAACAATATGCACATTCATTTTTTTACTTGAACACATTTTAGTAATTAAAACAAATATTCGTTTTGTTCAGGTGTCTTTTCAGCTATAACATTGTCCGTTTAGCTTCATTACAATATGTAGAATTCTTAAGAGGTTTGATTAGTTTGTAGGGTGCTGTTTTCATTTAAAGTATAGATTTCGAGTACTATTTTGTACAGTATATGTATAATTGGTTGTCACTCCCTCTACTTGGCTTGTGCTAGGATATTTTATAAAACTGCATTTCTTTTATAATACTCATCAGCTAGGTTTCATATTTCTTCAGCTATGGCAACTCAAAATCTCCCAGCAAAACAAAGAACATCGCCCCCTCATACTCAAAGAAATACAATCATGGGTAACGCTTATAGCGCTATATAATCATTGCATAATGATGTTAGCTATCATGCCTTTTATAGAATATGTTTCTGCTTAAAGGCACATGATCTGTCCATCATACAATCACGCTAGCTACCACTCAACTTGTCAGCAGCACTCACTGTATGGCGATCCAATCAGCCTATGCCTTTCTGAACTAGGTGTTCTTCTATGCAATTATTGTACTTTGTTTCATCTCCTTGTGGCTGGGACTATTAGCATAGGAGTCACAAGAAAGAGTAGTTGCTCCTTTTGCCCTTTCGCGCATTGTGCTACTGGAAGCTTTGAGGCAGAGATATCAAACAAAGTTCCTAGAGTGAAGTCATTAGGATAATGTAAGTCATTTAGACTGGATGTATAGAACTGAAAACCAACCCCAACCGATAAGGTTTAATATTATGAGACTCAAGTATTTAAAATTTAACAGAGCATTAAAAACATCTCTGAAAGTCTCTATAGCTTTGATACATCTGCCTCAATAAGAATTTTCTGTGCATTCCAATGCAAGCATGTGCCCCCTTCGATCCTTTCAAAAGGAGATTAAATATTAATATTTGGAATTTTCGTTTCAGCATTTACAAGAGGTCCGCACATTCATACTACATATGAAAGTATTGCTAGGACTGAAGTATCTCATTCTGTTTCTGGTGCAGTTGTCTTTGCTTATCACACTATAAAGGCTGAGGCTAGCTTATATGTCGGCATTCTTAATATTTTTTAATACCGTAAATACGTTCAGTTCTACATATACTTTGAGGGACCAAAACTTTATGTAGCTTAGCTTTGCATAAAATTTTTGCACAAATTATTTTGTTTACAATATTTATACATTAAAAAAAAAATAGAATTTGTGATTTCTTAGAAAGTCTTGGTATTGATGGCTTATAATAAGTTGTGTTCAGTTACATTAGTTTAGTTTAGTTTTGAATAGTTTCCATGTCCAGGCATTCTGTTATACTATTAAATGGTATTTTTTAATTGGTATTTTCCAGATAAAATAACTCAAATTATGCAAAGAAAACTGCCCTCTCATATGCAACCAAAAACAACCATGGGTAAAACTTGGTAGCTTGTAATGCGGTACTGTCATTTCGTAATGGCATGGCATACAGTGGATATTTCTTCTCAAAGGCTCAAATCCATATCATAATCCATTCAGCATACAGTTCATCTCACAATCCATACTTGCTACCACGCAACTCTTTTTCAGCAGCAGTCACTGTATGGCCATCCAATCAGCCTGCCCCTATCTGTTTGAAGTAGGTATTCTTCTATGACTTGGGTTTACCATATTATTTAGATCAGAGTAAACCGAACTACTGTTAGAGAGGAATACCTATAGACAACTTTATTGCTTCTTTTGCCTCCACACATTGTGCTACTGGAAGCATTGAGGAAGAGATATCAAACTAAGTTCTCCATGATAATGATAAATTGTAAAGTCTCGACATAAAGTCAGCAGGAAAAATCTTAGCAGGATAGGTCACCAATACCAGATCGGTGTGGGTCCAACACCTGGCACCCTCACTGATCAGAATGCCCCATACATTGTGTGTACAGGGGCATAGCTATAGGGGGTGCAGAGGTAGAAGTCACTACTGGGCCTGATGGGGCCCCTTGTGCCGCATAAGAAAACACCAGTATTATAGAAAGTTCATGCAAGTCAAGTTATACCTCTGGCTGGAGGGAACGGGATAGGTCATGAATTTGACATAGGGGGTTGCTGTTTCAATTTTTGCCTGGCCAGAAAGCACTGAGGGACGGATGGGCCCAAGTTGAACCCTTGCACCAGGCCGCATTAACTACACCCCTGACTGTGTAGTTTCAGGCACCAGAGTACTGAAGCTCAGCACCCATTCACTTGAATGAGACCTGAGCCATAGTACCCCACCACGGCCACTACACAATGTGTTGAGCTGTCTGCCTCCAGCTCCATACACTGTTAGCCTAAAACAGCTTCTGTAGCCCATTTAAAGTACTTTAAACCGAACACATAATACTAGAATGTAAGCACACTTGAGTTACTGCAGGTGAGGTTTAATTTTTTGGCTCTTGACAGAAGAATAGGAAAGATACTACTAGTGAAAGTTGCTTACTTTGATACATCCACCTCAATGATGCCAAATAAGCTTATTATACTTGTTACCAGCGTGAGCATGTGCCCCACTCCATCATTTCAAAAGGAGATTAATTGTTTGTGTTTGGATTTTTTCTTTCAGCATTCACAGAAAGTCAGCATATTCAGACTGCATTTAAAAGTATTACTAGTACTGAAGTACCTCCTTCTGTATCTGGTATAGTTCCCTTTACCTTCTCACAGTTTAAAACTAAATGTTAGGCTATAGTCAGCATTCTTAAAAAGAGTTTGAAACCATCTTTTTACCTTTACCTTCTTTAGGCACATATGGCATTATTTGTTGTTGCTTTATAGCCGAGTACCATTGAATGACAAGTTTACAGAGAGATCCAGCTTACAATGAAAGCATAGGGCCACCTTTGTGTTTTTCAATCTCTTAGTGCTTGATTTGCTATTCATTTAGTTTTTGGGCCATATAAAAAATTCTACTAACTAGTAATTCTATGGTTACACTTTCCTAGTTATCTTTCCAAAGTTTTAAACAGTCTCGCCTGGCTGTCTGGTTATAATATAAATGTATAGAAGATTCATTTTGGACAAGGGGAATTGTTTTGTTGCATTTTTTTATTGATAAGGAATATATGATATCTGACCATATTGTACCTACAGGCTCCTGAAATGTAAATCGGGCACAGTCTGTATTCTCTAATGTGCTTAGTAGGTTTCAGCCGTACATTGTGGTATAATTTGCATTAAATGGCAGCAACTGGATTTTATGTTGTGATTAGTGTATAAAATAGGTTTGTGTGTTTATGTATTAGATATGTATGCTATTAATGAGCTGTTTCAATATTTCTCTAGCTACTGCAAGCCAAGTTTTCTCAGCCAGACAAAGTACTCTGCCCACCCATATTCATACAAAAACAACCACGGGTAATGTTTGCCTTAGGGCGCTTTTGTTTGTAGCGCTCTATTGTCATTAGACATCATACATTCCCTTAGCATATCTATCTGCTTAAAAGCATGCTATCTGTCCTAAATGCATTCGGCCGAGCACCTAATATAGTGCTTCTCCCTATCCAGCGTATAAAGACTGAATCATCCTATCCAGGTAAAATCTTAGTCCGTCCAACAGTCCATTACACATACCAGACATCCAGTTCACAGTCCATCACACAATCCATCCCACGGTCCAGCACCTATATCATCCATTCCACAGTTCAGCACACAATACTGTGTCTTCTCCAGCATACAGTCCAGTCTATCCCAGAATCCAGCACATACTTCATTGACATGTCAGTAAACAAGCAGATCACATAATACAGTCAATTAGATTCCAACATGAAGTCCATCTATAATACTGCTCACTTTATCACCGTATCCAAGATGCCGTCCATCTATGAACTAGTCCATGCAATCATCCAATGCAGCAGACAGTCCATAATTGCTGCCACACAACTCCTTTCCGCCGCATCCACTGTATGGCCGCCACTGTCTGTAAAAATTAGGTATTCTTCTGTGACACATAATTACAAATCTGTTCCAACAGTGTTGGAGCAGACAATTGTACATTAAGAAGAATACTTATATATAGTAAAATATTGAGTCTTTTGCTTTCACATATTATGCTTTGAGGCAGCAATATCAATTTTTTGTTAATGTTTCGTGAGGTCAGCAGAAGAGTCCTGTGAATGCATAACAGTGCATCTGAAATGGCATGTAAACTCCATGTGTAAAACTGGAAATGACAAAACTTTGTGTTCTTGAGGACTCTAAGTATTAAGGCATCCATGAAAGTTATTTTGAAAGTTTCTACTTTGATCCATCTGCCTCAAAGGATTCTAACTTTAGCATTTCACTTTCTATAGAATTGCAAGCATGCGTGAATTTCATTGGGTAGATTAAATTTTCCTTTTTGGAATTTATCTTTCAGCATTCACTGGAAGTCGGCATACTTCTGCAACACAGGGCAATATTGTTAAGACTGAAGCGTCATATTCTATACGTGGTACAATTCCTTTTCCATAATATTTCACAAGATCTGTTGATTAGACCATACAATTAACCTACAACAAGGCAGCTCTGTCAATTAAGACAGCTATAGTAACCACTTGTACCACATCCAGAGTAAACCAAAAACAAAACAAGTGGAGTATTGTATCAAAAATATATCATTTATTATAGAATATAAAAATGGGGAACAACGGAATGTTGTAATACAGTACACGGAGAAGCACAGAGTGAGTCAATTCAAAAAGACACCATGGAAATACGCAAAGTAATGCGCAATTGGGTACGGTCAAGTGTGAGGCCAAGCTAGGGCTCTGGGAAACCAATGAGATACTACGTGTGCTGTTCACCCAATTAAGGGTATGGTACACCCAGTACCACAAACAGAAAGTAAACCCAGAGTCGTAGCTACATACACTAATGATGTAAACATCACCATCAACCCCATATAATCATAATAATGACCAACCTGGGGTGGAAGTGGATGTAGATGATACAATAAATGTACATAAATAGTACCATAGGTATACGCCTAAGTGCATGGGACCCGACAAGAACACGTACAAGGGAACCATACACAATATGAGTCAAGCTAAATGCAGACCGTACCTGAAGTCATGGTGAAAGTAGAAATGACAGACCCTGGGCGCGGGACTGTCATTTCTACTTTCACCATGACTTCAGGTACGGTCTGCATTTAGCTTGACTCATATTGTGTATGGTTCCCTTGTACGTGTTCTTGTCGGGTCCCATGCACTTAGGCGTATACCTATGGTACTATTTATGTACATTTATTGTATCATCTACATCCACTTCCACCCCAGGTTGGTCATTATTATGATTATATGGGGTTGATGGTGATGTTTACATCATTAGTGTATGTAGCTACGACTCTGGGTTTACTTTCTGTTTGTGGTACTGGGTGTACCATACCCTTAATTGGGTGAACAGCACACGTAGTATCTCATTGGTTTCCCAGAGCCCTAGCTTGGCCTCACACTTGACCGTACCCAATTGCGCATTACTTTGCGTATTTCCATGGTGTCTTTTTGAATTGACTCACTCTGTGCTTCTCCGTGTACTGTATTACAACATTCCGTTGTTCCCCATTTTTTATATTCTATAATAAATGATATATGTTTTGGATACAATACTCCACTTGTTTTTTTTTTTTTTTTATTAGACCATACAGTCTATAGCATTTTTATTTATCTCTTTGTA